>NC_079563.1:7705348-8005348 GCF_015846415.1 Triplophysa dalaica
ACATCTTTGCAAATCGCTAACTAATGTCATTGTAATGGACATGTGATATCAATTCCTTATTACATTTTACACAGATGTCCTAGCTAACGAAGTTATACTGATGACAACAAATTATGATTTATATATTCAACAATATATGTTTTATCATTTGAATCATAATAAAGGTCTTTTCATGAAAGTCTTCTTAAACTGGTTTGAAATTTCTATCTGATGCAATGATATTCGTATTTTTTTAACTGTCGCAAACGTCCAAATCCTCTTGGGTGCTCACTTTTTTGAAATGCTAACATTTACATCCAATCGTGTGAGTGGTATCAGCAGCTCTCATTTACACCTATTACAGTAACAGCCGTGACTCGCAATGTAGTTGCATGAGAGATGTAATCAGTTGTTTGTAACAGCAAGGGTGCATGAAAATTAATGTGCCCCAGCTGTACAGGAAGTAGGCTACATCATCTGATAGTTAACCACCTATACAAGCTTTTTTCTATCTCTCTTCATTTCAGCAAATAATAGTAATCAGATCCTGTCAACATTTTAAAAAATGCAGACAAGACTATTTAGACGTCCAATGATGCCAATTGATTAAATCAAGGTCCATTTATTGTCTTATTGCCAGCAGCTATAAAGAAATTTGTTTCAATTCGTCTTGATATAAGTTCCACCCCCATTCTCTGATGACCTAGAAAACTTTACACATCTTTACTTTCTTGCATTGATACACACTTTTAAAGGTGAATATTCAAAGACACAAATGGTCTACTGTATGTTAGTGGTAGTATTAAGGCTAATACATGATATACACTGCTCAACAACATTTAGGGAACACATAAATCACACTGTATTAGACCTCAATGAATGAAATATCCAGGTTGAAACTCTTCACTTATATACTTTGGATAATGTTATGAGAAAATTGTGGTCAATGAAAGCCAAAATCATAAACACATTTAGTGCAGGAGTTACAGTACAATCACAGTAAAAAATGATAATCCTGGCTCGTTCACCACAATAACTCCAGTAATGTCCATGGCCCCATGTGCCCGTATAAACTCCCAGCAGTGTCTGGGCATTCTCCTGATGATATGGCACATGGTGTCCTGGGGGATCTCCTCCCAGACCTGGATCAGAGCATAAGTGAGCTCCTGGACAGTCTATGGTGCTCCTTGATGGCTTCGGATAGATGAGATCCCAGATGTTCTCAATTGGATTTAGGTCTGGGGAACGTGAGGGCCAGTCAATGGCATCAATGAGTTCATCGCCCAGAAACTGGCTTCAGACTCTGGTCACATGAGGCCTGGCATAATAATGCACCAGGAGGGCTCTGCACTGCACCAGCATAAGATCTGACAATAGATCTGAAATTTTCATTCTGATATTTCATAGCATGTGGAGGTCTGCGAGACCCTCTGAGGATGGTCCCCCCGGCCCGCCCTTGCTGTTGCCTCTCCAGTGTACCTGTTGTCACTTTCATTTGCACCAAAAATGGTTCACAATCACTTATGCTTCCTTACCGGGTTGATTGATATTCCTGATGGTTAACAAACTTGGTGTTAAGCTGTAATGATTAAGTGTAAATTGTGTAATTTTTTTGAGCAGTGTAATTATATATTTAAGACAGTATTGAATAAGGGGATACACAACCTTTCTGACTCCATGCCCCCCCCCCAGTGTATTCAACAATATTCAAGCCCCCACCAAAAAAACTCAAAGTTTCTTCCCAATAAAATATTTCAGAGCTTAACATTAACTGGAAAAGTGTTTAATTAATATAGAAATAGACAAATAATAAGAAATATTTGTTTTTTAGTGGTTTTAAAATGTATTTCAATGTTCATTTTAAATTATAAAGTCATCTTGAGGCCCCTTTGACGTCAGCTGTTGACAACCACTGATTTCACGAGTTCACCTGCACAGATAACAGTGATGTTGATAGGGATAATGATAGAGCTTGTTTTTGAAGGTTATGCGTATTTGGCGTGCTGTCCGCCAGAGCTCGCCAGATCTATCCGAACCCGAAACACTCTTGGTACGGGTGAGTGCGCCGAGCTCGGAACCGGTCTGAGCCCAGACCACAACCCCCGGGGTTCCTGCGGGATATTGAGCTTGGGAGAGGAGCCGGGGTGGAGGAGGGCTGCTTAATCTTAGGAGATCGAGCAGGTAAGATGGTTTCCCTATTTATTAGCGAGCTCGCTAGGGCTGATTGTGTATACGCTGTTATTACTGATTATGGACCAGCCGGCTGATTATATTTTCTGGCTCCTCCCGAACTTTGTTAATTAATCATCATTTAGGGATCACCAAAAGATTTTGAGTCTTTTGTGTTTGAGTTGATGTAAAGTTCATTTTTTACTTAACTTAAAGACAAAGTTATGTAAAGAAATATAAAAAAAGTTAAATGGTAACAATGACTAACTATTTGAGTGAACTCAGGGCAGCAATAGTTGATAAATATGCTGTACATCTGTCAGATAGGACATAGTAAACATTTTGAAAGCAAACTTTTAATATACTTCATATTATTTATATTTATAATGTAATATAACAATGAAGATAAATCTCTCTTATGCTAGGGTTTTTTTCTAGACTTTTGCAGTCCCACCATATAGGCCACATTTATTTGTCAGGAACTAACGATTTATTAAGGATGCTCAATTTTAGTCTTTTACAGGCACACCATCTAGTGGTTAGAAATTGTATTGTGAAAGAAAGAAAGAAAGAAAGAAAGAAAGAAGAAAGAAAGAAAGAAAGAAAGAAAGAAAGGAAAAGGAAAAAGAAAAAAGAAAAAAGAAAAAGAAAGAAAGAAAGAGAAAGATAGCTAGATGGATAGACAGATAGATAGACCGATAGATAGATAGACCGATATATATACCGATAGATAGATAGAAAGAAAGCATGTATAATCTAATTTATATTAATTTATCCATATCATTATATCTCTGCTAATTTTGGAATAAGTTATCACCTGTGTTTTTTATTTATTTTATTTATTTATTTATTCTATTTAATTTAATTTCATTTTATTATTTATTTTATTTATTTATTTATTTATTTATTTATTTATTTATTTATTTATTTATTTTATTTTATTTTATTTTATTTTATTTTATTTATTTATTTTATTTTATTTTATTTATTTTATTTTATTTTATTTTATTTTATTTTATTTTATTTTATTTTATTTTATTTATTTTATTTATTTATTAGTTAAATTAAACCTAAATTCTGCCCAATGTTGTTCCATTGCCAACATCCATTCAAGTTGATGACTTTTATTGTAGATAAATTAATTACCTCGGAAATGCCTTGCACTGCAAAAGGAAAGCATAAATCTTACAGTTACTCTTTCTCAGGATTAAAGATTTGAACATAACCATAACGCTAAGCATGAAACATTGCAGTATAACTGTTTGTGTTGAACATGAATGATCCAAATTGGGTAGCTTGTTGAGACCCTTTGGATAACGTAATGTGCAAAAAATGAAAAACCTTACTAGGAACCTGAGCCATCAGACATGAGTGTTATTTCTTTTGATCTGGACCAATTAGCAACCATTTTGAACACTACACAACCACATAATAACATGATATAACAAAATATATCACAGATCAATGCCATGGCAACCACATATAACACTCTTGCATCATGGCTGCAATGTGCATGGCCAAGCAAGCAACATTTAAAATGTGAAAATGTAAAAATCCAGACTAACTGCTTTTTCCTTTTATAGTAATGGCTAAGTGAGTTCAAGGTCATGATCTCGGCAGGATGAGAGATAAATCTGTGAAACCGTAAACAAAAGGATTGTTAACAGTGGGCAGCTTCTCCTCAAAAAGCATTTGTTGTGGTTACAGGGACAGGTTGGGAATAATCTCTGGGCACAGCAGCTCCTTACACATTTTTGTAATCCCAGGAAGAAGTCCACAGGGGGTAGAGTATTAATGAGAGTCCGCTCTACTCCTCATCCTCCTCAACTGAGCTTCTACTGAGAAAAAGAACAAGGACATGGCGCCATCTCTTATAGTTTGATTTTTGGTATTATTAGAAGCTTTTCATTGCATCCTCTTTTTTACTTAGTGATTAAATCACTAAATCACACATTAATATACCAAATGCACAATGTAACGATACCATTTTGTGACAACTTGACTTCTTTATTTTAACGTCTCTCATAAAACGAACATGGTTAACCGAATTTCAAAATATTGGCAAATAAATCCACATTTATTTATACGCACTTCCATTAAAATTATCTTCAGGTGGTGTGTAGGCCCCGTGTGCTTTCGCTTCCTTGGCGTTCTCTGTCAATTGCACACGTGAGAAACAGCACTTGAATGCACTGATGCACTATTTTACATATGAAGTAATTGTTTAATATTATATGGAAGGTAAACATGAGAGCTAATAAAAGACAACAGAAATTCTCAGAGCATGGCACTGGCAACGCCAAGGTCATGGGTTCGATCCCTGGGGACTGCACAGTCAGAAACAAAATGTATAATACAATGCAATCCAAGTCGCTTTGGATAAAAGCGTCTGCCAAATGCATAAATGTATAATCCATGCACATAATATAATACACTTACACGATACCCTATGGATATACATTGTTTATACCCACAGGCCCTTATTTAAATCATCTGTGTACTGTATTCTATTGTGTTATGGTATCTGTGTGTTGTTCCTGTTTCTGTGTGCTGGATGCTCCCGTCACCAAAACAAATTCCTTGCATGTGCAAACATACTTGGCCATAAAGCTCTTTCTGATTCTGATATTCTGACAGAATGTTTAATAGCTATTGATAAACAAATACAAATATATTTTCACCCGATCCATCAGTCCAGCTCTAGTTATATACTTGTGTTGTCAATTATGCCATCCTTATACCCACTGCCTCAGCCAATCCAGTCACATTCACGTTGAGTCTGCAATACTGCATGTCACCTATTGGCAGAGCCTGTCCCTCCATATCATCTCTGTGGGCAAGCGTGTGAACGCGCATTTCTTTGGCAGGAACGACATTTGCACGCTCCCGTGCATTCGGCATAGAAAACAAAGCTATCCGTGCGCTTCCATTACAGCTAGCGGGTCAAACATAGCACATCTATCTCTCTCTGCATGAACACCCAAGATGGGTATCCAGCTCATCTGAGGGCCTTTGATACCGGGGCATGTTTTGAGGTCGGTGAGACGGGCGGACGTTCTGCTGAAGTCAACGAGACGGTTTTTTGCGGAGCGCTTTTGTTGCTTAGCCGCCGCTAGTAGCAAAGCCCCGATCTTTGTATTTTCTGCCGCGAGCTGCTGAGGGCAAACACATCGCCATGCTGTTATCGGAGCAGGCTAAGTGAAGAAGGCGAAACCTCGAGCGTGTGGAGGAGATCATCTCGTCGTGTGAGCCGAACCTGAGCCCTCAACCGCCGACTGCCTGCTTGACTGACATGGCGGAGCCGAGCTACTCCTGGTGAGTACCAACTAATATCACCATTCGGAAACAAAACACCGTCATTCATAACGCGTTTACACACATTTAACGACTTCCATCGTTTAAAACGGTTTTCCTTTAGTACGGCTATATGCGTTTAACACGGTGATCATTTAACTCAAATTGAGGCGTATTTTGGACCCTATTTAGCACATTAGCCATCATATGAACGGGTTAAGTGCTTCGATATGAAACACGGTTAAACCAAACATCCATTTAATGTATTTATTCACATAAACATCATACACATTTCCAGGATGTTCGTTACATAAAATTGTTTGTTTGAAGTGCGATTTATTTAGTTGTAACAATATGCGCTAGCGGGCTAACGTGACCATCGTAACATGAATATTGTATAAACGTTTATGTTAATTCAGCGTCATTTCGTGGTTTATGACCAGATTCAGTAACTTAAATTCGCTCTTGTCTAATCGCACGTTTGCTCGTGGTTTATCTTATTATCTCTACTAATCCTGTCTTTGAGGAGAGCTTTGTGCTGTATATATGCAAGACATTGGCTGTGTCTTAAAATCTAGGGAGCAGTCTTTCTAGAGTCGGAAACGATGCCCTATAATGCTGCTTATGTAGTCAGCTCACTAGGTATGGAGACCCGACAATGATGTGTAAACAATGTTGTCGGCTCAGTATGATTTCCTCTTTTTAACACTAAGACACCAGGCCATTGTTAGAGCTCTAGACGGATTGCATATGCCACATTGTTGAACGTTTTAGGCCTGTGGGTCTGTACAAATACACATAACTGAAAATGTTGACAGAAATGTCTAGGCGGTCTGTCGTTTTTCGCCTTGAAGTTGTGTTTTTGACACTTTTTCTGAGGCACACAAAAGATGTTATTTTTGAGATATGTGGTTTGTGTCCACACAATGGATGTCAATGGGTTTCAGTGTTGTTTGGTAGCTAACACATATCTTGTGTTCTGCAAGAGAAAACGTCATACAGGTTTGCAGTGACATAAGTGTGAATAAATAATAAATTAACTTCTTTGATGGTCGATCTGTTTCAAATTGGAGCATGAGTGGTTTTAAAAGTTTGCATGAATAGTACAGAATGTCTCAAACCTATTGATCTGATTTGATGATTTGATTTGTACAGTTCTGAATCCTGCAATTGAATCCTTTGCAGGAATTGTGTGAACACGTGTCTGTAAACAAAGGTTCCTGAGCCTATGAGGATGAAAAAGAGAAACCTTGCAACTTGCATCTGATAAGAGTCAAATGTTTTTAAGCCTGGTGGTGTTTGTAGGCCAAAGTCTGCTTCTAACTAACTTGAGTCTTGAATTGTGATGTTATTGATATTAAGATGTTGTCCTCCACCAAGCCGCTATTAAAGCGGAAATTATCCATTCGATCAAAATGTATACAAGTAATTTTTTTTTAAATATATTAAACTTATTTTTACTTAAATAAAAAGAACAGAGAACACATTCAAAACACGTAACTTTAAAAAAAAAACGGGATGTTTCATTACAGCTTTTGAAGCAATGGCGCCGCCGTCTTGCAGCGCCATGGCATGTGACATCACCGGGTTGGTTCGCGAGATTGCAATATTATCAGATTGCAATATGACGTCCGTAACGTAAGGCGTAACGTGATCTAAACAACACTTGCCAGAGTTATATGTGCATTACATTGTGTTACTAGTTCAAAGCTACGTAACATATTTCATATTATTGACCCGCGATGACAGTTTGTTTACCTGCTGTTAATAGGGCGTTCCAGCATTTAAGAGAAAGCATTGCCACCTCCAACATGTCCCCCGTAATATAGTAAATGGCATAATATAGGTAATGTACGCACCATGGTGATCCAGAAATGGCTAGAAATAGGGATGCACCGATCCGATACTCTGGATCGGAATTGAGGCCGATCCGGGTCTTTTTTGCTGGATCGGGTATCGGACTGACGGGTTCTCTTTAGTCCGATCCGTTGCGATACCCGTGGATGTTACTATAAAGCTTCATAAAGGACTAACTATCAGGAAATTACCATAAACGTTGTCATGCACTGTTTTCGATGTCATGTATTTCGATAGCTTTATGCGAGGAATAAACCAATATAGCATAATTATAAAACTCTGACCTCCGCTGGTGCGGTAATCTGTCAATCTCAATCCAGCATGCGTGTGTCCGGGAACAGTCAGGATGTTTCTCGTTCCAATGTTTTCAATATTCTTCATAATCACTAGATAATAGAGGGTGGTTTTGTTTAAAACACATTTTGCCGGAGACGGTACTCGCTGAGTGTAATGTTATTAGATTCAAGCACTGGAAGCGGTCTATGTTATGCGTCATTCATACATAACTTTAAACTTTAGGATGGATTCAATTTTCTATGATTTAAACACATAACATATATATTCTCTTTGTGTTATAACTGTTTTGAACTTGGGAAGCAAAGATCCCCGCGACAACAGGATCATCTCTATCCGGGATGCTCGTGAGTGAAGCGGGTGCTTTAAGCGCATCATTCTGCGTCCAATGCGCATGACTTTAAATAACGTAGAAGCGAATGTATTAAGCGCATCATTTTGTGTCCAGGATGTGCATGAGCGAGTTTGGACACTTTTATAATGTGATAGCTTTGTGTAATAAACAGAGATTTATTTGTTAAATATTTTGTAAGTATCTGTGCTTTATGAGACCACATTTTTGTTTTGTTTGTATTTTTAAGTTTAATACAGCACTTAATTACATTTAAAAAAAATCATACTTTTAAGTAAAAATACTTAAGTAAAGGAAAATGGTAGATTTTAATGTACTTATGGATTTAAAGTAAAAAAAAAACAATTTATTTATGGACTGTAGTGGAATAAGTATGATGTGATTCATACTGTAGGAAAGCATTTTTTGTCCAAAGTACTCTGATAAAGTACAGATAGTTTAAAATGTACTTGAAAGTAAACATGCTTAACTATTCATCTCTGGCAATAAAAGCTAAAATATGCAAGTCTACTTTGATCATGAAAAACAGTGCTAGTATCGGATCAGAATCGGAATCGGCCGATACGCAGAATTCAGATATCGAAATCGGATCGGAAAGGAAAAAGTAGTATCGGTGCATCCCTAGCTAGAAATATATGGTCCAAACCAGCCTCCTGACAGCAGATAGACTCTAACACGGGAGGGATCGGCGCACACTATCCACACTGACACCATGTGGGTTCACAACTTCTCCCACCTCTACGGATACATTGATCTCTGCGTATTGGCTCAAATGCATAAGCAATTGGACTAATCATGTGCTCATCAGCTCGTTCTAGTTGTCTCCTTCCATTTTAGAACAGTTCATGTTCAGAAAGTTAGTAAATACTTGTTTTTCTTCACTGCTCAATGTAGGGTATTTGCAAGGCGGGTGTCTGATTTCTCTGAGCCGTTGTTGATGTTCAAATCTCCAAAACAGAAATGCCCCTGCCCCCATCTTTCGTGTCCTGTGCACCTTACTGCTGATTGGCTACAAGGTTGTTTTGGTACTCGTCTCCGACTTTGTCCAAACTAGCGTAATTTCGGAAATCGGACACCCCACCTTTAAGTGATAGTAGGTTTACTAAGTAATGTACATTTGATCGAATGGTGCATTTCCGCTTTAATACTTGTATGTTAATATGGTGCATTGTGTATTTAGTAACTCTTGCTGAACAGGTTAAAGTAACAGACTTTTGCTGATCTAAGGCAATAATACGTCACTCTGACCTGCTACTGTAGTTAATGTACTTATACGTGACACGCAACCATCATTTGTTAAGTGACAGCGAATAACAACATCAGACCAAACTGAGTATTCGGCAGTTGTTCTTTAATCTCATGGGCCATATGGGAACTCAATGTTTAATGCTAATCTGTGTAAAAGAAGGCTGCCAACTGGGTTTGGTTTGGTACCCAGCAATGATGTGTAAACGATATAGTCGGCTCAGTATCATTTTCCCTTTTTAACACTAAGGCCCAATCCCAATTCTATTTTATACCCCTTCACTTACGCCTTGCCCCTTGCAACACAGTTGCAAGGGGAAGGGCTAAAACATTCCCCTAAGAAATAGGACACCACTACTACACCTATATAGGCCTATGTCATTATAAAACGTCACTCACCGTATGTAGATGCGGCAATGTTTATCATAAACTTCCAAAATGCTGCTGTCAGCTGTGGTCATATCAGTTTCGTGGATTACAGCCTAATAATTTACCCTGAACTTTTTCGACAACAGCAGCTCACTATACACCCTCGTATATCAGAGCACATTTTGATTAACCCAGCGTTCTTCCTCTATCTGGGCGGGGAATCTGGGGGCAAACGCGAATCTGAGGGGGAGCGCGTTCTGCTTCCCCCAGTTTGTGATTGTATTCCGGAGATGGCCGTGATTACAAATACTGTTTTTGCGGTTGTGAATGTTGCAGATCAATCGTGCAAACATTAAAGAGTTACGTTTGTACAATTTTGTGACTTTTTATAAACATTTCAAGTACTCAAGACAAAAAACTGAACACAACATTCAATTCAACATAAACAAGATGATTATTAGCTGTTTAAATTCTTATTAAAGCCCAAATAAAGCCTTGCATTATACTTGCATAAGCAGCCATGTTGGGAAATTTCATAACCCTTCGTTTGAAGTGAGATCCTGAAAAATCTTAGTTTGAAGGACTATATGCCCCTTCCCCCTATCCCTCCAATCAAAAGAGAATCGAGACATCCGTTCACGTGAACGCGCTAAACAGAGGGGCAGGGGATTGTGTAGTGGTAAGGGGTAGAAATGAGTTTGGGCCTTAGCTTCAGCTTACTCATGCGGTCCATTCTGATCTAAAATAGCTTAAGTATTTCTAGTTTTTCAGTTGACAATTTTTTTGTTGTTGCTAAAACTGCATTTGGCGACACAATTGTTAATATTCAAACCATACATGCCACATGCATGTCCTTTTTAATCCTGTTTTGTCCAGTAATCCCTATTTCAACCAATGTCTTTGAGTGGACTAAGTCTCTGATCACATATAACGAATACCGCTGTAAGAACACAGTCACTCACTTGTATGATGTGATGCTTTCCAGTTTGTACTTTAATAAAGTAAAATATTATTATTGTATCTTAAAAATACAACAAATTTAAACTTAAAATTAAAACTGATTTCACAGGGCCCACACAAAAAAGTGTGACGTTGACTTGTGCATGTGTGTGTGAGATTTATGAGGGTGCTTTTGCTGCAAGCTTTGCTCAACATTTACACAAACTGAATCAGACACGCGATTCTCTGCTTCTGTGCAAAAGCATTTCTAGTGAAATGTCAATACAAATTGTCAGTCAGGTTAGCAAAAGTAACCTTAACCTATGCAAAAGTATCTGCGGTTGGTTGGAGGTGGGTGTTACTTTCTTAATGAAATTTAAAAAAAAAATTACATCCAACAAAAACTTGCCTGTTCGCATGAAGAGCTTTACTTCAGTAGCTGTTATATAGGCCTAATGATATTGTTGTAATGCAGGTTATTGCAAATAATGTTATATTGTTAAAGAATCATTACCATTGCATTAAACCAAGCTGCTATACAGAACAAACTTCAGTCTCCACATCACAATCAAAAAGTGTGTAAGGTGTTTACAGACAGATGAATGCAACTTGCAATCCAACTTTGTATGCAGATGCACATTCAGGTCTGGCTTCATTCTGGAATGGCCATATTTAAAGTGCTAGTAAAGTTCAGGGAATGCTTTTCACGACAAATATCCTGTTTCACTCAAAAATATCTCCCATTACATAAGGTTTGTTAATGCATTGAGGTAAATAAACTCAAACAGAGCACCTTGTTCTGTTTTTTATTTGACTAGAACTGTGAAATTAAAGGAACAGATCACCCAAGAATTAGATTCTAGCCATATATGGCTTTTGTGTTTCTAAACAACACGACAAGGCTGTGAAAACCTCAAAATCTAATTCTGGTATAATGATTAAAAGTTTAAAGGGGTCAAGTGACAGGGATAAAAGAATATTTTTGTTTGTTTTAGGTGTGATGCAATTTCTAGATAGACAATGATGCAATGATCATTTCAAACGCTTCCAGGTTTGGTTGCAACACTAGTTCCGACACTTGTCTAATACACACATGGGCAACTTAAAACACACAAAAAGACACGTATTCTCCCCATATGACCACTTTAATATCAACCACTAATTTCACTATAATTCATATCTTTGACATATCCTTACTCGGTCAATATAACATAAGATGTCAAGTTTATATGAACACAGAAATATGTAGGATGATTTTATTTAAAAGATATCTTTAGCTTGGTTTTCACATACTCTTGCACAAATAGTGTGTTTTTATACATGTTGAATAAAAAATCTTGGTCACTGCTTTTTATTAAATAAAACTGAATGAGCACCCAATACTATAATGATCATCAGACACTCTTACAGAAGTCTGAACTTTAGACTGTTCTTCACACAAAGCTATCAGAAAACTTTAAATATAATGTACAAATCATGTGGGATACTTTTATGGTACACTTTAGTCATGTAGGAAACTGGCCCCCGTCTTTGTTCATTTTCACCTTTTTGTTCCATGGAAGGAAAGAGCAAGTTTATAGGGCAGTATTTTTTGCACGATTCCTTTAGGAAAGAAGCACTTTAAATTTTGGACAGTTTGGCTAAACGTGTGGACTAGAGATAGTGGTAGCGTAATGTTTAAAGATGCAGACATTGTAAGCTAAAGTAGATAAAGCCTTTAGGAAATCACTTAACCCTGAATTTCTTGAGGGTGACCGGAGATGCTCTTATTGTAAATCAAATACTGTTGTTGAAAAGGGATCCGTTATGAAATATGTTCTTAAATAGGCTTTAAAGCATTTTCAAAGAAACAGTTCAGAAGAATAGTAATTACAAATTAACTTTAAAACATTTATGTTATCTATATAAGCTTTAAGATTAACCTTTTAACTAACTAAAAACTTGTGTCTGCATGTTTTGAACAACACTATTATTTACATTCATCATGATACAGGTATGATTAGGGATGGGCCGGTATGAGTTTTTGACTGTGTGGATACCTTGAGCAAAACTGTCACGGTATTACAAATACATATCTACATTGTGATATTTTCAAAGAAGAACATTCTGGAACAGTCAGGTTAACCTGCAGCTGAACAATGTTTTTGGAGACTTGTTTACTTTCTACACCTTTATTTTTCAGTCCAAGTTATAATGCTGGAATGTAAGCATGTTAAACTAGCTCAAACTAGTTCATGATGGGCTAGTTGATTAGCCATGTTATTTGCCTCGGTAGAAAGCCAAATAGTATTTATTCTGACTTGACTTCTTTTTTGAAGCTGCTGGTGTTTGTTTTGTATGGAGGACGAGAAATGGTTTAAGTATTAATAGATTTAGATAGCAAATTTTAAAAATGTAGAAATGCTTAAATAAATGTAGTAATGCATAAAGAAATGTTGAAATACATAAAGAAATGTTTTACCAAAAAAATGTTTTACAAAGTTGATATTTTTGACAGATTTATTTAGTTATTTACGCATTTATGTATTTATTGATTGATTAATTATTTATAAATATAGGCATGTATTTATCTATTTATTTAGTTAATTATGCTTCTATTTAATTATTTATTCCTGCATTTATGCATGTGCTTATTTGTTTATTTATGCGTGTATTAATGTTTACTCAAGTAATTTCTTGTCCTCCATAGTTTTACATTATAATTTGTTTTTTAAACGTCAGTACCGGCATCTGTTTATGCAGCTCAGAGCGTATGTTGTCAACTTTTCTGGAAAAAAAAACACCTTTTTTCACAGCTAACCAATGAAAGAGACCTTTTGTTTTCATAAGAACATGCGGCCGAAACGCCTATTGGAGCATAGTTTTCTATACATAATAAGTAAGATTTTCCCTTTGAACAACCTTTGAATGCATTTCTAGCGAGAACTGTATAGTAGTTTTTAAATATGTGATTAGTAACTGCAAAGACGCTCTGTTTATAATTCAAATAGACTTTTGTTACGCCGCCTGTCTGTTTCTCTCGGCTGCCTTCGTGCACAGACGTTCGGCTGCTATTTGTAACAAAAAGATACCAGCATCTTTTTACTAGAGATGAGTCACGAATTTCAAATATTCGATTCGTTTTTAAATTATAAAATTTCGAATAGTGTGTGCGATCTTAAAAAAAAATCGCAGTGTTTTCACACATAACGTGTTCATGTAATAACAACGCAGCTTAAACCTAAAGGCTGTCAATCAAGAGACAGTACAAAAAATTTCTTACAACAATTGTTAATGAAGTTACGCACACTGCATACCCGCATGGCATAACAGATATGATAAATTGAGACTATGTCAAAAATGAGTTCTGTGTGGGGTCCTTTAATAAATTGAATGAGAATAAAGTGCAGTGCCATCTCTGCAATGCAAAGCTGTCTTGACATGGATCAACAACTACGATGGACAATCATTCAAGGGCGAAGCACCCAACAGATCCATGCGGTATACCTTGGAACCGGTACTCGGCCCATGCCTAGTTTTGATCATATTGCATTCAGCCCACATTCAGCTGTTGTTCTTTCAAACATGTTTTCCTTTTTAATGAAGTACCAACAGTAGGTAGAGGGATGTGTCATATGACATCAGATCAGTTTCTGCCACTACTTTTCTGCTATAGCCTGTTCCATTATTGGTTTTGCTGACAGCGTGAGGGACATCATTTTCATGAAATTGCTAAAAGGGCCTCAAGAGGAACTTCAAGGAAGAACCTTGTTTTAAATAGCTGGCAAATATCCAGATTACAGCGCAACACGGTCTACCTTTTTTCTGCAGCCTTGGGTCTTGTCATTCATTTTCTCCACAGGGATTTAAAAGAAAGCGTAAGCCTTTAAAAACACAGTTCTAGGCCTTGAGCAAAGTCCAGCAAGCTCTGAGATGAAACGCAACAAATGGTTGAAGGTAGTAGTCATGCTTTGATTTGAAGATTTACACAGAACAGGCGAAAAACCGGCTTCTTATAATGAACTAGCAACAGCCTTGGGCCTTTTGTCATGAAAAGGGCAGCAATGGAATTCTGTTGTAGAAGTGTACTAGGCTTTTGTGCCATTTGTCATTTGCCCTTCCATTACTTGATATGGTGTATTAGAATCTGTATTTTCTGTTTGATAAACTAGTTCAATCTGAATTGATTAAGGTTTTCTATACCATCCAGTGGTGTCATAATGATGCTACTGAACATACATTGCAAAAACATTCAACAGGATCTATGTAGTCCCACTTTTGTAATAAATACTCTGGGTGTGCATTAAATGGAGGCTTTGGGGATTATTTTTCTAATCTGCATTGGCCCATTGTGCAGCAAATTAGGGCCGAATAACAGACCGGTGCATCTGTGAGCACAGCTAAGTGTTGTTGTGGAACATGCGATGTGGCCTCTTGCGGCATAACACTGTGGTGTCCCTCTCTGCCTGCTAACTTTTTCACTACCTGATAACTTCACAAGAAAATGCTGAGACTTAAATTCTTTTATCCTTGATTCTTAATCTAGCCTTGTAGATTTCATCGATTAAATATGATGCTACTTGAAAATGCGAGTAACTTTTTGAAACTCTATAATTAGCGAGCCTTCAACCATATAGTTTAGGCTACAAGTATGCATGGGTACCAAAACCTGATAATGAGCCCAGCGGCTAAATTATTACCGTAGTCCCCTTTAGAGGTCGACCGATATGCGTTTTTCGGGCCGATACCGATTATTTCCATGCGAATTACACCGAAATTTTGAACCGATATATATATATATGCTGTAAAACCGTAAATTTATATAGAAATTAAGAACACAGGCTCTGAAAAATTTGAAACATTTTTAATTCTGACTGAGAAATCTTAATCATAACAGTCATAAAAAAGGGAACACCCAGCAGAATTCTGTGAACATTTTGTAAACCACAAGCAACACAGTAAAAAACAACAAGCAACAAATGAAAAAAATGAATTGAATGTAACAAATTATATTTATTTATGGCAAAAAATATGTTCTGATGACTTTAACATTGCATACAATACTATTCAATTAATCATTTAGATCATCATTGGATTAACTAGAAAAATTTGAATTTATATAATAAGTGTAAATAATTGAATTGCCTTCATAGCTTTATTGTGTATGTTGTTGAAAAGACCGCAATATTTTCATGAAGCTATAACATTAAAAGCATATTTTAGGCACACTTAGTTAGTACATAAGCCTATTCATTGATTGAGTTGTCGGCAAGACGGGCATTTAATCACACCCATGTGTGTCTCTGAACAATTATGTGTATAAATAAGTTGCGAAATATAACTCGATCTAACATTTGACGCGAGCAGCTTGAGATTGCGGAGTGTGTGTGTGTGTGTGCTCGCGTGCATGAGATCGCTCTGACTGAAGACCGACGATCGACGATTTAAGTTCTTTATGCTTTAAAATGTCTTGTCATTTTAAGTGACGTCCATTTAAAAAATACGTGCAAAACGGCAGCTCGATCAATTACAAGAAACACGTGTGCAGTGTGCTGCGAGTAAAATCATTGTTATACTATGGATGTGTATTATATCTACATGATAATAATGCGTAAATCCCGCGGAACCTGCAGGAAACCCGCAAAGCTGCTCCGAAATTCAGGCACTAATTGTATTGAAGTGTTTTGCATCTTCAGTGTAGTGGATTAAGATTTATTTCAACGTCTGATGCTGCCTTACATCATAGAGCATGAACCCGAAGCAGTGCTTTCGGTGTGAGAGTGAAATTATCTTTCTGTTCCGCAGCCTCCCGCGTTGATTGGCCGGACTCGTGACTTAGTCCCAACAAATCAGAGGTGCAGTGGGCGGGCATTACTCTAGGCAAACGTGTTCCGACTGCTCTCGCTAAATCCTTGGCTGCGTCAGAGCCAAATAGCGCATTTCAAAATCGGCAAATCGGCTTTGAAAATGATCGATATCAATTATCGGCTAAATCCTTAATATCGACGCCGATAATCGGCCAATTCGATAATCGGTCGACCACTAGTCCCCATTGTATATCTAGATAAACTGTGACGTTATCAATACTGTTT
Source organism: Triplophysa dalaica (assembly GCF_015846415.1). Taxonomy (NCBI): domain Eukaryota; kingdom Metazoa; phylum Chordata; class Actinopteri; order Cypriniformes; family Nemacheilidae; genus Triplophysa; species Triplophysa dalaica. Next base: position 7,721,918 of record NC_079563.1, read on the forward strand.
CTGTACTGGAGATTTTCTCTCCCTGTGGGACAAGGCAACTCACTCTGCAGCCATGACTTGTTAAAAGACAAAACTTCTAGCTAAAATTTGCATGTTAACCTTCCTGCTTAAATGTGTCTGTGGGTTCGACTCTGTTTATACTTTGCATTAAGTAGGGAGGCACCGAACGTTCGGTAACCAAACCAAAAAATATATATAATATTTAATATTATATAAGATATATAATATTTTTTGGGGCAAATATTTACGGTTGCACTGCCGCTCGCAACATTCTTTGACATCACAAAGTGGTCGCGTGTACACAATTCCATATACTAAACAAAGTTTGTGCTTGTCATAGTATGTTCTGTGCCTGCCGGCCACGAGTGCACCTTCTGAGAGAACAGTGACAGTCAGCTTTTGTGGGCGGAATTTGGAGGAGAGACGTGAACTGAAATGGTCGTCAGGCAGAATTGCTTTCATGGATTTTTTTTCTTTGAAGTATTTTGCGGCGTAGCCTATAATAATCCAACAGTTTTAATTAATACATATTTATATCTTGTATTGTTGAATGCCATTTTTTAATGAAGTGTTTTGTTGTAGGGGCTAGGGATGAGACACGAATTTCGAATATTCGATTAGTTTATTTAACTAGAATTTCGAATAGTGTGTGCGATCTTAAAAAAATTGCTGTGCTTTCACGTGTAACGCGTTCATGTAACCAAAGGGCGGCGCTGCCAATAACGACGCACCTAAAACCTAAAGGCTGTCAATCAAGAGACAATAGAGAAAAATATTTTCTCACAAGAATTGCTATGAAGTTACGCACACTGTAAACCCGCTTGGCATAACGGAAACGGTAAACTGAGACGATGACAAAAATGAGTTCTGTGTGGGGGTGAATGCAAATAAAGTATGGTCTAAAATCTTTATGGCTTTAATATATTTTCTTTGATCAATCACACTGTTTTTTAGTAGGTAAGAATGAATGCTCATATTTTACAAGGAAATGTCCTAGCATTATGAGTGGTTGATTCTGATCGACGTACTGTTAATAAGTGCCGTCATTCGGTTGTTAATAAATTAATGTTTCAGCGCGTTATCGTAATGTATGGCTTGATGTAAGATTGTCTATTCCATAATACATAAAGCAGTGTGCCGTCATACGGATTTAAAGCGTAAATGTTCTCTTTCTCTCTCCGTTTGTGTGTAATACTGTAAATGCGTACATGTGGGGGAGGGGTGCGAATTTCGAATAATTTTCGAATAGCTCTCATCGATCTTCGAATATTATTTTTGCTTTAAATGCCCATCCCTAGTAGGGATAGGGGAAATGTATTTGTGATGCATGTGAAGCTAATGCAGGAAACATGTGTTTAACAGCCCTCTATCATGCCAATTGTGTAAGAATATTGTGATCTCTTGAGACCAGTCGGATCTTCTCACATCCCCAAATTATTAATATGAATTCGACTACTATTTTGTACCCTGCAATAAACACTTGCTCAATCTTTCTCAGTCAAGTGCACTGATTTGAAGAGACATGTCTTCAATAAATGTTTAATTTAAGCAATATTCTGTATCATAATTAGATTTTATGAGATAAAAAGAAATTAAATCGGCCTTATGTCTGGGCCATCGGCTGGCCTGATTTAAAAAAATCGGCCAGAGAAAAATCCCTATATGTCGACCTCAAGTATTGAATGAAAGAAATGTGACACTTTTATGTCTTTGCAAACACGCTTCTGCAAGAATTGTTTAAAAATGTTCTATCTGTTGTTGAAAACTGAAATTGTCTTATCATTTGGCAATAGACTGCATTGCATCATTGAAAGACAACTCTATTTGTTCCTCAAACTACTAAAAGAACCGTTAATGAAACAGTTAAGGAACTGGGATGACCAAAATAATCAGAACCAGAATCTTGAAATTTTTTGGGATTCCCTTTTCAGGTGTCAAGTGGTTATGTGCCAGTGTGAAAGATGATAAATGAGGTAGTGAGATCTGGAAAGAGAGAAGCTGTGACATGGCACCGCTTCTGTCAGTTTGCCGGCAATAGACTTTGTTAATTCATTTAATCACGCATGTATTCACACAAGTGAACAAGCAGAATGCTGGTGTTTAATATACATCAAATTGATTTAACAACCAAAAAAATTGTTCATAGTTTTTCATACTGTTATTGATTTATGGCATGCATGAACATGCATTTTGTGAGTAACCTAAATTACTGCTCTACATATTTAAATGTACAATCTCAACATATTTATTTTTAACTTTGTTAAAAATGAAGACACATTTGAAAAAATTAAGATACATTAAAAACTGTGCTCAAAACTTTATTCAAGTCATAACACCTGGAATTGTATTGTATCTCTTGAAGGAACAGTTAGGAACAAAATAGAGATGCCAAATTAACACAATATAGATATGATGTTACTGCCTGTAGATTAAATATAAGACTTAAAAATAAATGGCAGTCAATTAAAGGTCCACTAAGCGATGTAATTTGTCTGAAGTTGTAGTAGAAGATTTTACTGCGAGATTGCTTTAATATGGTTTGAGTTTTTACTAGGGCTGCACGATAAATCACGATTAACAAATATTGTGTAAATCGACCTGTTTACAGGGTTTTTCCTGGTTCAAAATTAGGCGGAGGTGGTGTCTTCCTTATCTTGTACACACACGTATATGTAGGCCTACCGTACCTTAAAGTGTCTTAAACAAACACTTTACATGATAAAACATTAACATTTTATGAAAATTACGATTATTAAGTTATGTAAAACAGTAGTTTTATTCAACCAAAAATAAAATTAATTTTTAAATTAAATTTTTAACCTTTTCAACTAACTTTTCAGCCCAAAATAGCCATCTAAACTAGCTCATTCACATCCTACGAATTAAACTGTTGAAACTTTTCAGTCAATAGCAAATATAAAAAAACAGTAATTTATTATTAGCAAACAAATGACTCCTTTGAACCAATTCGTTTAAACTTTAACTGGCGAACTCTCTTTGTACAGTACAACACTGATTCAATGAGCCAACTGCACAGCTTAAAACATACAATATACTGCCCCCGCTCGCTATTTCATTATCACATCACTACTAGAGCAAGCTCTTGATTGGTTAACGAGTTTCGTCAAAGTTTAGATTTTTCAACTCGCATGTTTGGCGCAAATCACGTTACGCACATCAAACGCCCCTTGGCATTGACTTAACATGTAAATAACTCTCACTTAACGCTTCATTCTTGTTTGGTGGGACACAGTAAACACCCTGTTCCAGAGCGATAATGTTTCATGAGCTGTTTGTCTGTGAAGCACGGCTCTGTGATCGGTTGGAAATGCTTGATCTAAAAGCAGTGCAAGTTTGATTTGTTTATACCATGCATCTGAAAAAGCAACACCCGTCAAATATCGTCTTAATAAATATACTTTATTGTCATGAAAATTCCTGAGGGGGCATTCTCGGGAACTACAGGTGTTATGGCACTTCTTCTGCAGTGTATATAACCACTTGATTTATTTACATGTAAACTGATGAGACTCGTATCCTTTTATTTGCTGACACCCTTCAGTATTAAAATGAGTTTATGTACTGCCTTTCTATTAAATTTCTTTGGCTATATATTTGTTAATTAAGTCACAAGTCAAAGAGCTTTTTCCTTTGTGATGAAATGACGGTGACGAAAGCTCCGGCACAGAGGAGGCTGTATCCTATTGGAACAAACTTTCATCGCCTGAACTTATGAGACACTTGCATCATTTGCTGGAAAAACAAGCCTCTGGTTCAAATCCAACAAAGGGATAACAGAAGTTGAAGATATTCACATTTAAGATGCACCTGTATATATTAGAATATTAATTTTGCTTTATCATCCATTTATCTTTATCATCCATTCCACCTTCTGAAATAGTTAAAAGAACCGCCTCTTCCAACAGTTGACTTTTAAGCAAACTGATCTGAAATGTCTTGAAATCACACCGGCTGTACCTTCTCCACTGAAATGTCTGTCTGTGGTCAAGCTTTAAATAGTCCCATTGAGATAATTACACAAAGGTTGTACATTCCATCACTACATTTTTTTTTCTTTCTAAAGCTCCGCCAGGTCTTTGTATGTCAGTGGTGCGACATTGAAACTTGGGAGGATCCAGGGACAAAGAATACAGGGACATAGAATCCTCAACTCAAGAACACACCCGTAGTGGACATCGGCAGACATTTATGAATATCACTTTACTGATGTTGATCCCCTTAGCTTAATTCATTCAGACAGTGATATCAAAAGAATAAATTCAGTAAGCCTCTTATAAAGCATCCTAAGTGGTCAACCAATTTGTTTTTTAATGGCCGATACCAATAATAAGAGTACTGTTGCTGATTGGCCAATAGGAGCACGAAATTACACAAATAAAATAAATTGTGCCCAGTATATAAATGTAACAAGTTACACTGTATTTTCTTATAAGTTATAAGGAAAATGCTTACTGTGGCTTAGGCATAACATAATATACAGTAGTATAAAGAGACGAAATTCACTACACACCTTAAAAATTAAGCATACTTTGTACTAGAGATGCACCGACATATCAGCCAAAAATCGGTATCTGTCGATAAAAGCAATTTTTTCACACTATTAGCTATAGGCTGTTAGTCCATTCGCGCTTTTCTGAGGTCGAGTATGATTTGGAAGCTGCGAAACTTACGTAGACCGTGAAAGCAAACAGTGAATCGTAGTAACATGCTCACGTTGTGTTTTAGAACTTGTCAATGACGACCTGGACTCCGCATGTCCGCGATGGCAGCGGGAAGCATGATTGTGACCATCGGTGTAAATCCAGGGGGGACGAAGGGGACACGGCCCAAATCAATTAAACTCACATTCTCTATTGTTACAAATATATTTATGTTTACCAAAACTAATTGTGTAATTACAAGAAAATACAAACGCAAAAAATGCGTTTTAAGTTTAGAAACTGTTGAGTTCTCCCTCCCCTGCCTCTCACAGTGGTTTGGCCCACTGCGTGCTCTACCCGTTCATCTCACCCGTGCATTGCCCAACACATTCAAAAGGACAGCAGACGTCACATACTGCAACTAACACGCCAAAGCTATTTCTCATGCATTGTTTTATTTTTGGCGACCTGGCATGATGTGAATATTAACAGCCACAATTAGCCACCGATCCTGCCATACAGGTCCCGTGTCACATACAGCCGCAAACATACCGGTTACAACTTTGTGACGTTGGCACTATATTTAGCGTCCACAAAAGGTGCACAGCGTTCATTCAGTTGGAGAAGGTCGTTTTCTCCGCATCTTTTTTGTGCAGTATGTGCGCGGCGGATAAGCTAAACATTCAGTTTCCTGAAACTCGGGCGATTCATCAACGAGTACAACACAGAATTTAAGCATCTGTCACTTTTACTGACTGTTTGTTTGGGTACACGAACATGAACAAAGTTTGTTGGAGGAGGCAGTGCACTACAGGGGATAATAACAACCACTCATTAATGTCATTGTACGGTGACTTGGTCAGACAATGTTGCAGTATAAATCAGGATAACATTTTTAAGTGTTTAAAAAGTGACTCATTGTTAACATGTAGTAGTAGTGGGTAGTGTGTTTTTATATTTGTTTCCTGTCTTCACAACAGAGACAACAAATATATAAATGGAAAAAAGCTTTATTGTTCACTTGTATTACAGTATGTGACAGTTCAGTTCAGTTATAATATGTCTGCATGATAAACCTATGAACCTAATGCATATTTTCGGTTTGTGTAAATACAATTTTGATTGTATTATTTGTGTCCCCTTCAAAAAATTCCTCTTGAGAAATTGTATGTGTATTGTCCCCCCCTACTGTTAAATGAGATTTACGCCCATGAGTGTGACCCGCGCAGTTGACTTATCAAACACACACAGCCTACACTGGTCGACTTGGTCACGTGAAATAACAACGGTCTTGAAAACTGATTGCAAAATGCGATTTGGTGGCCTTCTGGAGCCCTGATATAATTGTTTTTAATGTTTTGGCAGATGGCCATCCAGCAAACTAATATAGCCTCGCCTCCTGATGTCATCGTCCATTAAGATAGGTATTGTCAGATTCCAATTTTGGAAGAGATGCCCAACCCCATCTTGTCTGTCACCCATAGGCCCAAACCTAATGAATAACCTACATTTCTACATATTTAGTCCTTGTCGCTACTCAGATACACGGAGCCAGCCAAATCGGCCCATAGGTGGCGCTACAACGATGAAAAGCGCGTTTGCGCCTTATACTCCTAAACCATTGGTCGCACACCCAAGTGTCTTATATCAGTGTAATCACTGGCTCAAAACTTAAAAAACGTATATCTCCGATTTCATTTCCGGTATGCAAATTTTTTCGCTAATTTGCATTTTATGAAAAAAAAAAAAAATGAACTAGTCCCTGGATTTTTGCCCTATCGAAACCAAACCAACGTTGATGAATTCTGTGGACTGTGAATGTAAATAGTTATCGAAAAAAAGTTGAATTTTCCATTCACGGCCGCTAGGTGGCGCTAAAACGTCCAAACCGGAAGTGGCATATTTAGCTAAAATGGCCATAACTCGTGAACTGTTTGAGATATCTTCATGGGGCTTGGAACATATGTGTAGACCCTCAGTCCGGAGTCACAATAAAAAAAATGTGGCATTTTGGCCACTAGGTGGCGCTATAATTTGAATGAGCTAGAAAATGGCTATAACTACGCAACCCTTTGCCCGAATGACTTGATAATTGGTATGGTGTCTCTTTGTCTCATGCTTCATGAATATCTAAAAGGACATTGACGTATGTCAAAAAACATGGCCGCCATTGGCCAATGAATTTTGAGCGCTCATTACACCGGGTAAACGGAGGCCGATCAAAACGACACTCGCTGGGCTTATTCATCTCAAGGTCCTTAAGGTCTGTAAGAAATGTGAACTCATTTGGCCACCGGGGGGCGAAATAACGCTTTAGTAGTGCTTAAACATTTGTGTATCATGTGACACTTGACATATAACCAAACTATTTGTATTATATGATAGATCTCCTTATTCTAAACAACTTTGCCTCTAGAACAACTTCTGTCGATCAAATGGTTTGTGAGTTATCGCAGATATTGATAGAAACCTTTCTTCGCAAACTTGTCCCTGAGTTTTTGACCGATCAGACCCAAACCAATGTAGATGACTTGTGTGGAGTGTGAAGGTAAATAATTATCAAAAAAAGTTGAAATTTCCTTTCACGATCGCTTAGGGGCCCCAAAATAAAAAAATGGGCGGAGCCTATCACATTTAAATGGCCTCAAATCAAGAACGGTTTAACATAACAGCAAGGGGCTCAGGAAATATCTGGAGACCATCACTAGGATTTCACATAAAAAAGAACGTGGCGTTTGGACACTAGGTGGCGCTATAATAATAAAAATGGCATAATGCACATGTCTTTTGGTAGCCTAGACAACTGTTCGTCACGTGACATTTGAGTAATACACAAACTATTGATATCAAACGATAGATCTCCTTATTCATAACAACTTTGCCTCTTGAACCATTGATGTCTATCAAATGGTTTGTGAGATATTGGTGATGATTTAAAAAACTACTTTTTCAAACTTGTTCAAGGACTTTCAAGCAATTTCAAAATTTCCACCTCAGTTCATTTCTTTGGACTCTCTAGGTCAATAATCATCAAAATCATGTTGAGTTTTTTTTGTTTTGTGACCATAACAGGGTCCTTTATTATATTAGCGTGAAACGAGTATGTTATATGTCGATACTCCTTAATAAATAATCCAACTTACTTGCCATTTAGTACTATTATACATATTATGACACTTAACAAGCATGCAAAATGTGATGCTCATAGGAAGAGACATTCATTTCGATGGCTTTCTTATAGAGTCACCAGATCACAATGCATGTAGCTTTGCTAAAGGAACGATAAATATGTGCAGGATAAAGGTGTGTAGTGTGCGTGTGTGTTTATGGATATCATTTCCCTCTGTATCATATGAGTTTGAATGCACTGTATAGTTCTGTATGTCTTGTGTGATCGAGAGTGTGCATGTGTGTGTAATGAAATGTGTCTCACAGGAAGACAGTGTTAGAAATATAATGTATTACACATTAAACGTTGCTCCATATTTACACATCTATAAATATAGCACATGTCTGCTTGCTTTTAAGATGAGTGTTGATATATATATATAACACAGCTTTATTAGATAAAACCAGTTTAATTGCATGTAAACCCAAATTGCTACTCAGCCAGTCACATGGCAGCAGCTCAATAAATTTAGGCATTTAGACATGGTAAACATGACTTCCTGAAGTTCAAAGCAAACATCAAAATGGGGTATATTGTATTATGTGAGGTGTTTGTATAAAATTAAGCATAATTTAAATGCCATGGCATTCTAGAATATTATGAATGTGAATCAATGTATCTATTTAAGATGCTCCTGGCCTAAAGCCTTAAAAAAAATGTATACACGTCTATCATAATGTATGGCAGGTGCCATGCCACATCCATAGCAACTAAACAGGTTAACTTAGCAACCATTAAGCTAGACCTATATCTCTGGAACAGAACATCGTAGAGACATGAGAATTGGTTAATTTCACTCGTCCCTTATCTGTTTAAACCTGCATATGAGTGTAAGCATGCGTGGTCTGTATTAACCGAAATGTAACCTTCAGAACTGGTATTGGCAGGTATCACTCTGAATAAACGGCTATCGGTATCGATGGAGAAATTTAGTACAGGTTAGCAAATGAACCAAGAATAGAAACATAAAGTGCTAAAACTGTTTTCTTCCCATAGCAAATCCTTATTTTAAAACGTTTTCCCTTTATAGTATGACAAGCCATGTTAAGCATTTTATAATGTGCATCACATTACGTTTTAATCAACTCACAGGTCATAAATTTTATTGTAGCTACGTTGACGCTCTGGGTTTTCTGTCATATGGCCAGAATCACATAAAAGATAAATTGACATTTATTTACTACAGTTCACTCGAATGATCACAATAGTTATAATGTAGGCAAGTTATGAAAAAGTTATTATAATGAGATTGATTATCTATTTATCTTCTGGCAATATAATATGTATTTACAATAGGTAGACAGTCAACAAGTATAACATTGAGGTATGAATGTATGCACAAACAGTGAGAGTACAGTATATGAGTGGTGTTATAAACTGGTGTTCATGGGGTCTGTACTGTAGGTCATCTTCACTCTCTATCAGATAAGCATTTTTCTGTCTTTAGGTTTGTTTATTCTCGCGCCTGTCTTTGCACTGCGAGTCTCTGGTGACTCCACATGCGGTTCCGAAAACAGGGGTATGTCACATCAAAGCGCTCACGCGGCTAAAAAAATCTCTTTCGGTTGACATTTTATTCCGCGGTAGCGGCATCTTCCATCATTTCGCCCAGCCCTAGTGTATAGTGTTCTTTTGTTTGACTGTTTTATTGTCCGCCTGGTAAAAAGAAATCTCTGTCTCAAGCACAAATGATTAGTGGTTAGTCTTGTATGGTTTGAACAATAGCGATAGCGACGTCTAGCTTAGCAAACACTTATAATTGTGTAAATAGTCTAATTAAACCACTGGGTTTAAATACACACACATTCCTCACCCCTGTCTTTGAGCCCAAGCTAAAGGTCCAGATCGACAAAAAGCACTCGTCCTCTTCATCTCATTATGTTGGGTGTAAGTTTCTACTAATTTGTTTTTTTCTAAAAAGTATTTCTTGTGCGTAGTAAAGCGTGTCTTTTGTGTTGGAAGTCAACATACGAGCCTGCTTTTCTCTTTCGTATTTTTCCCATGTTCCTTATTCATGCAGTCAATGTGTACACAATATAGTCCACTTCTTTTGTTCACAATCACCTATTATTTATCCATCATACAGACTGCGGCTCGGTGTAATTACGTTTTAAGAGTACTCAGCCTGACCTCTTTCTCTTAAAGCTTATTTACCAAAGGGGAAATGCATGTCTTCCCAGAGAGTCACTGAAAAGGAGAACGGCGTAACGTGAGATGTTTGTTATATAGTTTGGCAACAACTGGAGAAGGCCGAGCCTTGATTCGCATTACACTCGCACGCTCGGGTCAGTAGCTGACAGCCAAATGTTGAGGTCAAACTGGGTTAAATGGAGAGCACATTCAAGTGCAGGGTTTGGCCTTAAGGGCTGTAGGTAATGACGTTCTTTGTGTACATTGTATGACTTATCCAGCCAGCCTGTCAACCTTCTTTTATTTTTTGAAATAATAATTGTAAACTTCCTTCTCTTCCTCCCCAGGGCGTATTCCCTGGTCGACTCCAGTCAGGTGTCAACGTTCCTGATCTCCATCCTCCTCATCGTCTATGGCAGCTTCAGGTATGTTCTTTTCACACCGCTGCAGTTCTGCTCAACAATAGGCTTTATGCCAAACATCACATGTAGAAACGTGAAAAGATGTCTCGTCGTATCTTTTTTTGTACGTGTTTCTTTATTCAGAATGCAGTCAATGATTATCTTAAAGAAATCGGGTTACCAGAAACGAATAATATTACTCACCCTCGTGGCATCCAAGGGATATGACTTTCTTTCTTCAGCCGGGTGCGATTTGAGTAGTTTTGAAAGAAGTCCTGGCTCTTTCCAGCTTGGTAATGGTAATGAATAATAACCTGTTTTTGAAGCTCCAGAAACGCATATATCCGTCATGAAACTAATCTAAATGACTCCAACGATACAAAAAAACGAAACAATATGTTTGCGAGTATAAAAGATTCGTATTTTGAACGTATTCAGGATGAGTTAGATGTTATGTATAGGTGAGAAAACTACACGTGTAATGGTGGCACACAGACTACATGCGTATCAACGGCAAGTTTCATTTTTTATACACGCGAGAACATATGAGACTCAGTGTTGTGATGCCATTACACGTGTTGTGTTCTCATGTATACATGTAGTTGTGCGATTATTACTCAAATTATGTCAGGCTGAATAAAGTCATTTACACCTAGGATGGCATGAGGGTGAGTAAATTATGAATTAAAATTTGTTATGGGGTATACAATTCCTTTAATCGGTTTAGATTGATATGTTAAAGCATTTTTAGCATTCGAATGTTAATATTGACTAAAACGGCAAAAATAAAAATAATCAGCTAGGTCAGCTTATCAACTTCAAAATATATAGGTTGTGCTGTTAGTTTTTAATACTGTTAACACTTTCTCCGATAAGGTGATGTAATGAGATCAGTTTTTTCTCGTTCTCTCTATAAGGATGGCCTAGTACCTAATGAAAATGTTTTGCAAATGTGGATTACAACTATTTATTTATAGATACATTTATTGTATAAGCTTTATTCAAATACATTGGCTAAAAATATGGTTTTATGTGTGTGGGCGCGATCGAAAAGTTGGCTTGGAAAACAAATTTCTAGCTGCTGGAGACAGAAAAGAGCAAAGCGACTGCACCTTCACACAAATGTTCCTTGGATTAACATGTTTGACATAAATAAAAACAAGACTATGAGGAATAGAAATGCAATCCACAATTCTGTACTAAAGTCAGATTAGCAGAGGAAACATCTGTCTTCATTTATCAATGCCTTTGAGGAATATATACGTAATGTGTCCATAACCCGTAACAGTATGGCACTATTTTGCCCCGTCCTGCACAGCTTTTAAGAATTTCCGTCCAAGTATGCAGGTTGTTTAAGTATACACCTGACATCACCTATGTATTCTGTCTGTATTTGAGTTTGTAGCTAAAAGCGTGTATTCACACAGGTCATTAAATATGGACTGTGAGAACCAGGAGAAGGATAAGGACGGAAACCCTACCACTGGCCCCTTCAACAATTCCAACACCAACAACAGTGAGTCCTGAACCCATCATGCCGTGTGTTCTAGTAGGAATTATTTTTGGTTATTTGAAGTATGCTGCTTTGCTACGGGACCTTATTTTGTTGAATTGTCCAGTTATCAAATTGGACATTTTCCTGTTAAATTCAATTATGATAATCCAAATGGAAATGTCAAAACTCATCTTTAATCCATTAGTCACATTAAGTGTGACATTATGGGATACGATAGAGTGCACTTGGCTATTTTCTTAAAGAGCATTTAGTACTCTCTGTGCACACTAAAAGGTGTTTTTAAGAACAGCATTTAAAAAAACTTATCCCAAATCCTATGTTGGATAATCAAACATATTGTTTCCACAGGTATTCAGACCATAGACTCCACACAGGCGCTGTTTCTGCCCATTGGAGCCTCAGTGTCCCTGCTTGTCATGTTCTTTTTCTTCGACTCTGTTCAAGTGGTGTTCACCATATGCACTGCAGGTACACACACACACACACACACACATTGACCTCATCCTCACTCACATACTGAGCCCATTCACATGCACCCGAGCGACGCTTGCGCAACTTCATGATTTTTTTGTATCTCTCCCACAGTTCTAGCGACCATCGCCTTTGCATTTCTCCTGTTGCCGATGTGCCAGTATGTGACCAGGCCTTGCTCTCCACAGAACAAGTAAGAACCGGAAAATTTGCTCGCTCGTCACAGGGCTTCACGTTTAACATTTCTATTCAATGACACAGGGTTGACATGTGAACCATTACACGAGTCATCCTGAAAAAAAATTGTTTGCATTGTTAACGCGTGTAAATTGTGAACTGTGTACTACATTTTAAGTGAACGTTTTTTTTTGGTTAATGCTAATATCTTTTGTCCTGTCTTTAGCATCTTTTTATTAACTTCTTGATCTAAATATCCCCTTTTGTTACGCTCAGAATTCTTTTATCCGATTTAGTTGTTGTTTGAAGGAAATTTTAAAACACGTGCACCCAGGTCAACCCTGTAACCATCAGACCTCTTCCTTAAAACAGTACTTTGTACTTTTGATTGGAAGGGGAAAACCGCGGATTGTCAACTCTGTTACCAAGCTGTTTTTATGAAATGTCAGGTTTTTATATTTCCTGTCTAATAAGCGTCTTGAAGTATCATGACCTTTACCATCGTGGCCTTATTTCGAGACCAGTAATGACTAAAAGAACGCTAATACGGTCAACCCTGTTACTCGACAAATGGTTAGATCTCCTCTCCTTGTGAAACCTAAAGGCAAATTACATTTTTTTATGAACTACAACTCGCATATCAACTTTTTCTTAGGGTACGTTTATGCAAAATTCATGTTATAAAAACTCACGCCTTTGTGTGAATAGCGTTGTCAAGAATGATTTGCATTCACGCTGATTCACAAAATCAACCAAAACCGTTTGATTTTTAAACATTGTTTTATGCATAAAGTAGTTAATGTCAAGATGTTAACGCAGTCGTGTAAATGTATCCTTACTATTAAGCTCCCTCCATATGGTGAGTTTTGGGTGGAACTGTCCTCTTTGTGTATTAACGTGCAACACCCTTAGAAATGAGATACTGAGGTGTGAAAGACTCCGGGTCGGTCATTTTTCTAGTGTGTGAGCTTCTCTTTGTTTCCAGGATCTCGTTCGGCTGCTGCGGCCGCTTCACACTGGCGGAGCTGCTCTCCTTCTCCCTGTCTGTCTTGCTGGTTCTCATCTGGGTGTTGACGGGACACTGGCTGCTCATGGACGGTATGTCACCATGCTCCTACGCTCTGATTGGACGGCCTTGTTTGTGTGTGTTTTGAGAGTGCGTGTTAAACAGAATGTAAAGAAGTTGGTTAGTTTATCTCCTGCGTCTTCATCGGTAGGGAGTGGTTTGGTTTAATTCGGCTTTCAATGTTGTGTTGTTGTCTCCTCAGCTCTCGCCATGGGTCTCTGTGTGGCTATGATTGCATTCGTGAGGCTGCCTAGTCTCAAGGTGTCTTGCCTGCTGCTGTCAGGCCTGCTCATCTATGATGTATTCTGGGTAAGCTATTCATGTTTCAAGTCATACAGGTTCATGGGGTTGGGCGGCGTGACATGAAGTCTTGCGTCGCTTTATGACTGAGAGTCATTTTACATCACTGTTTGGGTTTATGACCCCCCTTTCATGTTTCGAAGCACTCGAATGAGTATATATTGAGTATATATTTCTCATGACCAGGATGGATAAGCTCGACACACACGCAGTATATCACCTAGTGGACTCGGTCGACTAAACATTTTTCTTGCGTATGCGCTGGTGTACGTGTACTGTCCGGGGTGTCCCAATGACCGCCGACCCTCCCGATGATGAAAATTAGGTCATGCAGGTGGACTTTGGGATTGAAGCACATCCATCCATCATAAAAGAATCCAAGCGAATACTCTGGTAAATGTTTTCTGCAAAACAACAGGCTGTATGATGAAACAAGTGTTTGTTTTGAGTTTATTTGGTGAAATTACACCCGTTAGAATTCTGAATGTAAATAAGGCAACAGGTAGATGTAAATGTCATTGCGTCTCGCTTGTCCTGTGACTAGGGGTCATATACTTTGCGACTTTAGCATTTTTATGGGTTTTAGTTTAGCTAAATAAGCTCAAAATCTCTCGTTCTCTCAGAAGACATTTATTAACCCATTTATTTGGATATTAACTGATTTGCTTTTTGGACCCTCAGCATGTTAGTACATGCTGTACACATGGACATAAAATGACAAATATTCTTTTGATAGAAGAAAATAGGTTGTATACATCTGGGATACATTAGGGTGAGTAAATTACAAATGTTTTTTCTTTTTCGGTTAAACGATTTTTTTTAATGCCTTCACTATCTTCTATAAAAAAATTGTACTATCAACATGCCAGTCTCAATGGTTCTCTTGTGCCGTTGTTGAAAATCTAGGTGAGTTCTGAATCTAAACTGTGATTGGACAGCCATGTTTAAAGCCAATAAAAATAGCCATTATGTTGACACCGGTGGGCCAGTGGACTGTGTGCTGAAATGTTGCCCGAAAGCGCTGCAGGCGACCTGAGTTCTCTTGTACCTCTCTCTCTCATCCTATTGTTTCCTGTCTGTGTACACTGTACTGTCTGACAAAAAATGCTAGAAGTGTATTAAAAGCAAATATTTACATGCCTAGCTGTAGGGGAAAAAATAAAGAGACCACTCCAGATCTATTTTCAGTGTTTCCGAATTTACTATTTCTAAGTAAAATATAAATTTTTAGTTCAAACCCAACTAGTGACAGCATTTCTCACAAATACCAAATGAAATTATTTTTATTTACAGAAAATTGAAACTGTGAAAAAAGAATGCAATGTTTGTAAATCTTGAATACTGCAAATAAAACAAGTTCATGTTAATGTTTTACAGCACGAGACTAATGTGTTTACACATATTTTAGTATCAGCTCAAAGCTGAATATATGATTAAAAAAGCCTGATTTATTCAACTTCCATGCATCTTTACTGTCTTCCACATTGACGTTGGGTCACTTTTTCATTCTTGAGGTTTGTTTCTGTTGAACTTTAACAGATACTGATCTGGAATTGCCACTATACATGCAAAATGCATTTTTATCAACTGTGGCATGTTGCAACATTGCTTGGCTGTAAACGGCTACATTGCACTTTGTGCTGTGATGTGCCAAACAGTCACATTTAATAAGTTAATTCTTGTCCTGACTTGGCCCGCTCTGTATTTTCTCCAAACTCCATGTTTCTTAGCTCTCACATGTAAATAATGTGAAGCCGTCCTGCCTACTGATGACCATGCAAAGATGTCTGCTGCAGTACAGGCGGGATAGCAAAATCTCCACCATTTATGCAGTCACACGTCCTACTGCCCAACTTTAAGTTTAAATGCTTATAATTGATGCCAATGAAGGAATTGTATATAAAAACTGTAACAAAATAATGCACTTGATTAACAGCATTGCTTTGTATGGGATTTTGTTTTATGTCAATCCTGAAATGGTCAACATGTCAAATAACCCCATCTTTTCCTCCAATTCATTCCTTGTAGGTCTTCTTCTCCGCCTACATATTCAACAGCAACGTGATGGTGAAGGTGGCCACGCAGCCCGCCGACAACCCCCTCGACGTTCTTTCCCGCAAACTGCACCTGGGCCCCGGCATGGGACGGGACGTCCCACGTCTCTCACTCCCCGGCAAACTGGTGTTCCCCAGCTCATCCGGAAGTCACTTTTCCATGCTGGGCATCGGTGACATCGTCATGCCAGGCCTGCTGCTGTGTTTCGTGCTGCGATACGACAACTATAAGAAACAGGCCAACGGAGAAGTTCCCGGCACTGTTAACGCGCCCGGTCGCATGCAGCGGGTTTCCTACTTCCACTGCACTCTCATTGGTTACTTTATTGGTAAGTATTGTTTGCTTATCAAAATATATACCAATAATACATTCCTCCACCGATACCAATAGCCTATTTTTCAGTGCGATATTGATTCTGAATATTGAATTAATAATTCTTAATTTTCTCATTGTTGTTAATTTAAATGATGCCACACTGGTGACCTTTCTTAACATTTTCTATATGCATATCACACATTCAGTGCATTTCCCTGTCGTCTTTTGATTGACAGGACGTATTGGCTTTGATCATCTGCTGATAAATTGAAGGCTGAACATTAATATGACAGCTTTCAATCATTTTTTGTATTAAAGTACATGATTTTGACCATTTAAAAAATAGTGTATTCATATTTTGGCAAGGAAAGTAGATTTGCAGTGTTGCAGAAGCATAATTCACTGGTCTGTAGTCAACAGCGATCCATTTTTTTATTAGTTTTGTAATCTGATGGCATAACTACTTTATTGTTGGTCTGTGTAAACATGCTGTACCCATTTGGGTGTTTCCAGTTCATTCGTCCACATTTCCCACAGCACTTCTATCTGAAAGTCAATTGCCATTTGTCACCTGTTAAAATGTCATGTGTCCACTCTGTCAGGATTTTCCTTGAACGTTTTTGACTCCTCACTCGCAGCTAGTCTGTTCACACCCTGTTTCAAGTCGATGATTTGCATTGTGACTAATAGCTTTGATCTTTGATATAAGCGCAGTACATTTTGTTGCCTTCAGCTGTTGTCAGCACAAGTCACATGATCGAGATGTGCTGTATCTTTCAGTATCTTAAAACATACATTTAGTCATTTAGCAGACGCTTTAATCCAAAGCGATTTACAAGTTGGGTAAACAATGGAAGCAATTAGGACGACAAAAAGCATAAGATCAATAAAAACATGTCCCACAAAGCCTACTACAGTGTACACAGCCAAGTTTAGTTTATCTAAGCATGCATTTTTTTACCAGGCCAGAATATATTGGATGAAAATCATCTGTTTCTGTATTGTTTGTTGTTTGAGGCCATTGTTTACTTGTTACATTTTTATTAACTTATGATTCATATTTTTTATATTCATACATTCAGATTTTTTAAAGTGTTAAACTTGTTATTAAGAGGAAAACACTGAAGTTTTTAATCGATTTTTGTAGCAAAATTCAATAATGTGATATTGCATAGATTGTTTCATCAGCCTGGCCCGACATTAACAGTGTTTAGTTATAGTGTAACATTTTATTTTTAATTGATATGAATATTGATTTATATTTATATCTTATTGTATTTTAATTCTATAAGTCCTTAAAACTACTCAAGTTATTGATTCTTTGCGAAGGTCTACCAGAAGTGAACTTTGTACCACATAACATTTGTTTATGTTGTTGCTGCTGAAAGCGTCTATACAGCAATAAATGATCAGCAATTACTGTCTCATGCGTCATCAGCTTCCCATGGTGTCTGATGGTTCTCTCTCCTCCCGTCTCAGGTCTGTTGACCGCCACCGTGGCCTCCCGTATTCACCGTGCGGCTCAGCCTGCCCTCCTGTACCTGGTGCCCTTCACTCTGCTGCCTCTGCTCACCATGGCCTACCTGAAGGTACGTCTCCATGTCCCACACCTCAGCGTGTGAAATTCCCATTTCCAATAGCACCAATGCGGTGTCTCTTCCTTTCCAAGAATCAACGTTCACTCACATGTTCAGAAACAATTCAATAGTCTTCATTGAGTCATTGTCCAGTTATACGAGCAGGGCGTGTGGCGTATCCATAACACGCAGTTGAATTATTTATAAGCCAGTTGTGCTTACAGACACACACCTGTGGACTTTCCTTCTATTGAGGCATCGCTTACCCTGGTTTCTTTTCACTGTGGCAGATGTTTTGTCAGGCGTGTCTTGGAACATAAGCTGATAAATATTTCGTAGTCGGGTCACCGTGGCAACAACCTCCCTGTCCATAAGATCGGTGGCACAAATGTTTTCAATGCGTTTCAAGTTAGCCGTCCACAATAGAGGCCTGAAGAACCGACTTTGATGGAGGTTAAATGCTGTTATGGTAGGTACATGAAACTAGACTATTGTAATGAAACAAGACACAGGTGTGAATAGACTTATGACATCACACGGTCGCATAAATGCTAGTTAAACTATAGCTGGAAGCATTCGCAATAAATGAAAACGCATGGCTTGTTAGTTTTTTGTTAGCTTGGTTGACTTGCTACATTTTGTACATATTTTTTCTGGCTTACGTTTTGAAGGCGTTACTTTATCGCTTCGAAATCAAATCTTGTGTTCTGTAGAAGCATGCAAGCGTCTGTGGGGAAAAATAGAAATAGGGTATCTTAATTTAACTAGGGAGTTAATCCATCCAGAAAAACAACAATTTCTACAGAAGCAGAATCTGTGTGGTTTTCCATGAGGGTGTGTGTGTGTTGTTTTAATTGTGTCTGTGTTGGACAGTGCTGCTGGATTTACTTGTATTATTAGTCTAGCCCAGATTTTATGTCAGTGAGGGTGTATTGTACGAAGATAACGTCTTTTGTTTGTTGGTACAAGGGTTGGTAATGTGAAGGTTATGTGCGCACAAAAAATATGTGTGTGTGTGCTTTGTATGTATGGGTGTGACCTTCATGCTTGGATAAGCTCTAAACATAGAAGATCATGTAAGTAGAGCTGCACAGGTTTTTTCGCTGCTTACGTCAGCACTCTTGCACATTCATGCCGGACACTTTTCAAACCGTTGGGATTGCAAACGCAATAAAGGGGAGACAGTACTGTTGCATGTGAGGTTCACAGGGTCGTATGTGTGTGAACTTGAAGAAAAGATCATTGATGTTAGTACAGTGATGCAACATTGCTTGAACAATTAATTTTTGATGTTGGTGTTTTTTGGCTTGATAGGACAAGTAGTTCAATGGTGTTTCCCTGATAATGTTTGCGCTGTCCCCATCACAACAATGAGACATTATTTACTCTTGAAACGCATTTTGGTGTCTATACGGAATTCTTTCACTTTTATTGTTAAGGTTTCTTATTGAAAAGAAAAATATACAGCTGGGAATTCAGCCTTACATGGGTCATGGGTTATAAAACATTTAATAAAATAATGATCACAATAAACATCGTTGTGTTTCTTTGCCTTGAATAAAGCATAATTTTAACTTGGGAATCTATTATTTATGTATTTTATTGGTGTTTTTCTGAAATTCTCATTACCGTAACGTCCTGAGTTGTCGCATTATATAGCCTCCGAAAAAGTTAAGAAACCATTTCAGACACCTGTTTTCTGATTTTAAAATGTAGTATTTATAGGTACGTGTTTAGGTAAAATTATGTTTCATTCTGTGAACTATTAACAATATTTTTAGCTAATAAGAAAAATAGGTGATTTTGATTTGCATTTATTTGCAGAAAATACAAACTGTACAGAAAATAACAGAAAGATGCTTTGTATTTTTTAACTCAAATACTGCAAAGAAAACAAGTTAATATTCCCTTTTAAGCAATACAACAGTAATATCTGTGCAATTTATTTAGGAAAAGTCCAAATCGTTGTGTTTTTGTGCGAGAATGTTGATTATTACACGGCTCGTTGGAATGTTGGATTCTGATTGGCCATTCGCTTCATGTGCAGGTTCGTTATTCCCAGATAACAACTTCTCAAAACTTGTAACCCGGATGCAGCAAATCATTTAGACAGGTTTTTTGACTAATTAAATGTAAAGAAGTCTTTTAATAACACATATGACATTATATTTACAAACGATTAAACCAATTTGCCTGTTTGTGACGTTTGAACGTCGTTTCTTGCCTTAAAACGGAAAGTAAACGGCTTTTCCTTGCGGAAGGTCTGCATTCGGTAAAAATGAGCTAATGAAATATTTCAAATTCATGTTCACTTTTATTCTCATGTGGCAAGTAGCTGTCTAATGGGGGGGAAATACATCTAGAAATGCTGATTTGAAATGAAAATGTCGAATGGTCTCGTCATTTTTTGTGGCTGTATGTTGTAATTTAAACAAGTAAAATTAAAATATTATTTGAAAAATGGATGTTCTACTAGATGTCCTCAAATGACAAAAAAAAGCTTTGACAAATGTCCATGACTGATATTCTCATCCCCATAACAATTTCAAGAGACTGTTTAAACACACACAAAAATATATATATAAATATTTACATTAAGTTTAATTTTATGTGAAGAAACGCATCTTCCATTACCTAAATTGGTTAAAAGCTTAATATTCTCTCGTCACGCTGTATGTGCCTCCCACTACCATGCAGTGCTTTTAACAACATAATGCTTATTTTAGGCTTTGGGCATTTAAATACACATGCGTACAAGCTGAAAATACATTTGGAGTTTGTAAAATACACACTGATTTCTATGGAAACGACGATCACAATCCATGAAATATCATTTGATATGGCCAGATTTGATCTCTGGCCCGCGGCACAAATAAACACGGTCCAGCCCATCCCGCCAGCTCAAATAACGCAATCTTTATAAAAGTGTTTGATCTTCAAACAACAAAACACATTTGACAATTGGAATATCAGATATATCATGACATAGTTAACAAGTTTGTGAATATTTTGAGGAAAAAAAGAAAAATATGGGAAAGGATTATCATCAGACATATAGCTGTCACCCGACCCTTATGCGCTGACCTCAGGCTCTCACGCCATCCTTATGTTGAAGCTCTAAATATGCCAGAGATGCTGGAAAACAATCTGACGTGACATGAAGTTGTGCAGAGTGAAATGTCACAGCGATCTGTTGCTGTCATTTACTCTAATAGTCTCTGTGTGACAGCTTTTATACAAAATACAATGACATTTCTGTGGTTGTGAATGGTTCATAGTTCAATGCAAGTTCTTTGTGTTGTATAATAAATATATTTGATATTAAAAAAGACAAAGATTGACCTCATGACCTAACCATGCCTCTTGATTTTTTTACAGGGGGACCTACGACGCATGTGGTCTGAGCCCTTCCACACCAAGGCCACCAGCTCTCGTTTCTTGGAGGTATGATGCTGCACCGACCAGCACAGATTCCCACCCGGCCACCACCCACCGGAGAGAAAGAGAGAGAGAGGTCTGAAGAGAGGAACTGAACTCGTCTTCTCATCATCCCTCATTCCTGTTGTCATCCTCTAGCCAGCGGATGAACAGCCGTACGCGGACTTCACTGCCAGATGGAATCATGCGCTCCTCGTCCCCGTATTCTTCATTCCATCGCTTCTCCATCCTGTATCTGAACCGCTCAAGTCCTTCGCTGTTTTTCACTACCTCTTTCCTGCTTCCATTCCACCTCTTTCTTCAACGCTCTTTTATTTTTATTCCCCGTCATCTGCTGCGTTTTACTCAGCCACACTGCACCGGATCAGTTGTTCTGTGGACGTGACCGGAGCCGCTCCTTTTTTAACGTTCGGCAACGGATTTACAAACGGAGATTTGTTTATTTACTGCTCTGAACGAACGGCAAACGAGGGACGTGGATTCTGCCGCAGCGCGTGATGACGATGACCCGATAAGGGACCAGCACACAGTAGAGGACAGCGATGTTTCTCAAACTCCTCTTTTCTTCGTTCTCTCTTTCTCTTTCTGATAAAACAACACCTGCATCGACCTCCGCCTACACCCCTAACAAACCCCCTCACCCTTTGCAGAAACATGTATTTTATTTAGAAAGATTTTATTCTTGGCATATACAGAATTGATGCATTATAAATTGTCAGGGCGTGTTGCCCTATGTATATATGTGTACACATGTATTAGGGGTTATCATGTTGAGGTGCAAGTGTGTGTGTGTGTGTGTGTGCGTGTGTGTTTAAAGAGGAACTACTTTTTTTTTCTGGCTTTTAGGTCTCAATGGAGTTGTGGCCGAATGAAACGAAAGGCAATGGCACTGATGGGAAATGTTTTTTTCCCACATAAATGGGTTTTTGTCTAGGCTGATGGCTCTGCTAAGGTCACTTTTTTGTCTAATGTACACATAGTCTTTCATAAGACACATTGGGCTCATTTACGAAACACGAGGCAGGACAAATTTCTGTGCGTATCGCCCATAAATCCATTGCGATGGAAATTGTCCCCATTGAATTAAATGTGACGATTTGCGTAAGAATGGTTTACGTACAACACACAGGAAGTCATTCTGCTCGTGTTCTTGAATGAGGCCAATTCACAGGGTTCAAAAGAGCTGACGAGGCTTGACCATTGAAGTAAGGGACGTGTGATGTACATGTATGAATGTATGGTCGCTATCTCCACGGGGTCTGGATTGACCTTTGAGCACAAGCTCCGTCGTGCCCCCTGGATAAATTCTTTAAGGATTTTACTCAAATCTTTGGATCTTAATTGAAACTGAAATGTCTTTCATGAATATTTCATTCTTTCAAGCATTATATTTTTGTTTGTAGCCATTCCTTCGAGAAAGTCCGATCTATAAACTGGAACCGAGGATGTGTGTTCTGTAAGCTCGAGTGAGTGGGTGTGTTACACGTCGTAGAAAATAATGCATTTTGCTGACTCAGTCTGTTTGCTTTTTTTACCTGTTGTTACCTGTTTTTTAATCTGTTAGTTGTCTGGCCTTGCATGTCAATTGTACAGCGTGTCGTTCTTTAAAGCTGCGTTCCAGGGCAACCGGTTGTGCGACACTCTGAAACTCAGACACAGGGTCATGGATGAAAAGTCGCACAAGAGATTTGATAAAATGAGGAGAGAGGCCCGGGGCGATGAGACTTGGACCGTTCTGACCCCACACATGGCCTCACACAAACGTGCGTTGGCCGATTATTCAGTTTGAACGTTTGGTCCCTGGCAGTGGGACACGTTTAACTTGAGCATCACAGACTTTATCTTACCCACAATCCCACTCACTGTTCCTCTGCCACCCGTATAGACATTACGAAAAAAGAACAATACAAATCATGATCATGGTGATTGCATTGAAAAGAAATACAAATGTTCTTTTTTATGAAATATGACCTTTTTGTTTGGGTTTTTCGTTTTTTAATTCCCATCATTTGTATTTTCCCAGTTTCCTTTAATGCTGTGGAGTTTCATTTTGTACTTTCTCCATCATCCTCCCTGCCTGCAGAGGGCGCTAAGCTCAACATAAACAGCCAAGAGGGTTCTGTATAAAAGATTTTGAATAAATAAATTTAAAAGTGTAGTGAAATGTGGATCCAAATGAGCTGTACTGAAAGCATTTCGGCTCTCCTAACCTTACCTTTTTCTCTTTAGTCAGGATTCTGCTGTAAATAAACATGACTCTAACTGTATGCCCAAGAGTTTTCTTTGACTGTGTGGATATTATTTTTTTGATTATGGTGTTTGTTAAGGCAAGTATCATTTTACTAATACTGATAGTGTGCTATCACTTGTCAAAGCCGCGAGGTGAAAGAAAAATTGCAGGGGTGTGAAACTATATTGTCGGACAAGAATACCATGAAAACTGTATCGAGGGGCCAATACAACTCTCAATACAACAGATGTTTATGGTATCTTATGATAATTTAATCCTGCACTGTTTATAGATGTTTGGTGTAGTTTCAAATGGCTGCAATACACTCAGATACTTTTAAAATCTGAAGAAAAAAAAACTAGACATACACCTGCAGACTTTTTGAAATTTTCGGATAGGAACACAGATTTACTGCAACAAGCCCAGACTAAAAAAATCGTAGCAAAAGTCTTGTAGTGTATTGTAGTCCACAATCGTGACCTCTTCGTGAAAGCGTTCAAGTCCATTTTATTGTCATCCTGGATAAAAGGTAAGAGACAAAATCCTCCCTACAAATAATTTACATTAATATTATATGGACAGGTTGAAATTTTTAAGTTTGTGAGGGATGAAGTTTAAGTCAGATGTGCGTGAAATTTAAATGAATTGGGCGCCTCACTGTGTCTACAATGTGACGGAAGTTATGCAACTTAACGTTCGACATATTTTAAGAAAGGGAACCAGTCGGGGTTTCCCCCTTTATTTATGACGTTATTTTGCATCAAAAATGACAAAGTTGGTGGGGTTTCTCCCTCCTGCATTTTTCGTCTTTTTTCCTCATTTGTTTAGTACGACTCATTTTAAGCTTATTTCTCATATGTAGAGACTGGTGAGTGACAATGTGAAAATGCACAATGTGTGAAATGCTTGTTGGAGGGTGAAGGCATTCTACAGCAAAAACAATTTATAGTAATATCTATTTAAAAGAGCAAAGTGAAACCAAGTAAATAATCAATATTTGCAATAAAAATGTATAGGCATACACATATAGTTTGTGAAAAATATACAATATGTCTTTGAAATCACGGATGCATAATTCACGAAAATACATCAAATATTGATATTCAAATACGTTTTCAATCATTTTTAACGGTTTCAAACGATATGTTCTGTGTTTGTTTACGTGAAACCGAGAAGTCACGTGTTGCCTTTGAATAGCATATCTGATAGTGTTTCACTTAATAATAATGAGAAAATGGGACTTTTTGTAAAGGATACATTTGGAAGATGTATCTAAATAAATAAAAGTACATTAAATATTTCTCATTTACGTTATTGCGAATAATCACACAACTTGTAAAAGTCGGCTCTCCACAAGGTGGCAGTCTAACCCAAGCTTTCGCAACAACCGCCTTATATATTTTTTAATATATAATTCAGTATTATCTTCAGTCATTACGTGTTTGTGCGTTATCATCTTGATAACTATCAATAACTAATTCAATTTATAATGAATTAGTGCTGGAATCAAATGTAAACATGCTAAATTCAGTATTACAAGAATATATGCGGCTGTTTAAAATTGTTGTTTTAGTTTCATAGCTGAACATAAGTTTAAGGATACGTAATTTATGGTTATATGTTTTCTTTAAAAGCCAATGTTTTTACTGCCTGAATAATTCATTATTAATTGACGGTCGCGTAAACGAAAATGACGTCACTTCCCGTCCTAACGCGCTTAGGAAAAATGGCCGCTCATTGAGTCGGTGTGTGCTGAGTCAGCCGCTTTAAACAACACAAGATCACTTCTCTATAATACACACATGAGCCGTTTCACCCTGCAATATAGGTAATGATATAAAAGGTTAAAAAGATGAGAAAGTCTTATTTGTTATTTTTGATTGACTATTAAAGTGAATTAAATGTAAAGGCTGAATTAAACTCATTTGTTTCTAGAGAGGAGCACTTCACAATGTTCATGAGATCATTTATTATCTCGTTACATTTATCATATAAATAATTATTTAATTGTGTATTTATTATTTATAACAAGCGTATTAACACTTAACAAGGCTTGATTCACATTATGCTACTCATGTCAGTGTTATTAATAGGACTTACTATTATATTATTATAGAAATCATTCACACTGACTTAAAAAATTGAAAACAGCTTCAGAGTGTGGCTACTGAATAAACAAAAAAAATAAACAAACAAACACTAAACAAGCTGTTTAGTTTACACACTGCTGATGTGTACTATCATCTCTCCAGGGTGCCCAAGATGCTAATACAGCCCTCCTGTTACCCTTTATTTAGGATAACCAGGTTTGGAAAACCAGTTTTGAACATTTAATCATTTTTTGAGCCCTCATGTCAATTCTGAAGAATACTGGTAAGAAACAACATTGCCCCCATTGACTTCCATTGTATGGACACAAAACCATTTCTCAAAGTATCTTCTTTTGTCTTCCACAAAATAGTAGTTGCATACAAGTTTAAATGACATGAGGGTAAATAAAGGATGACAGAAATTGTATATTTGGGTGAACTTAGAAGATATTTTGGAATTGAAAAAATGGCATCCACTTTAAAGTAGGCGATCATTTCAGTCCGCTCACCACTGAGAGGAGATTTATGGGTAGGGTGTGAGGGGTGTTATTAGGGAGTTGTTAAGGTCAAGTAAGTGCTAGAGACACTGGAACTGTAGGAATTTCTAGGTTCCACCCCAGTTCCCTTGTTGGGCAAACGATCTTTACAGCCATACAGGATTCCACTAGAATGGTGCGGTCTGTTGCATGTTGCTGTGGGGGAAAGGGAGTTGAATTTCAATGTAAAGTGAAGTTGCTTGGGTTGTATGGAAAGAGCAGAGGTCATTTCGGCACACATATTCCAGATTTAAACAGGCTAGTGTTGTAGCAGCAAGAAATGAAAGGAAAGATAACGTCACCCTGGGGTGTGCTGTAATAAATAGCTTGAAGGGATGACACTTAAAAGATGTCAGTTTAGGTTTAAGTTGCAGTTACAGATTTAATAAGCTAGGTATAATGTATATTATGGCAGGGAATAAATTTGAGTATAGTCTCTCCGTAACATACATACTATTGAAATTAAATAAAATACTTAGAAATAAATACACAGTTTCAAAAGTAAGTATACATTCACTCATCCATTAACAATAACAATAAACCCTTATTTTTTAATGATATACAGGGTTTCACCCGAAACACGCCTGCCCCGAAGTTAACTTTGGTAATAATATAACAATTTATTTTACATTTAATTTATATTCATATTATGTAAAATTAATATTTATTATATATTCATTGAATTCAATTTCATTTAAAAGTACTTAACAATTATGGATTCATTGAGAAGGTCTTCCGGAGGTTAAGTTTGGGTCACATAACGTTTGTTTGACACCCTCTATATTGTCTGTGCAATGATAAAAGAAAATGTCTGTTTATAGAGAAAATCATAGAATTATACAGATGACAAATAACTTAAATATAGCAAAGGTGTGTTGATTAAGACACATTGTCGCCTTGGAATAATGCAGTTGTATTCACATTCTTAGCAGTTTTGAGAAATTGAGCCTCAAGGTGTTAGCATTCAATTTGATTTTGTGGTAAAAACCTGTTTGGTTTCTAAAAAAAGTCCCAAAATGTACACACACAATAGACTTCACATTATGTAAAAAAGTTGACACAGAATAGAATAGCTGTGTGAATAACCCAATTTTAACGAAAATATAAGATAGAACCTTATAATTCTAATGCGAGAAAATGTGTGACTTAATTAAAATACATTTAGATTTGTAATTGCTTTGAGACAGACACAAGCTTTACATTTATGCTTCAAAAAGCATCTGGGATGTCTTGACCTTCTATAAATCTCCATTGTAAGTGCCTTACCTTAACCAAAACCTTTAAATGAATTGAAGGAATTAAAATGCAATAGTTTGTCGTTAATAAGACATTACTCATGATAATTAATTAATAAATAGTTTTTGTCTAATTTATTTCTACAACAATTTTAAAGCAACAAATTGTGATCCACTTCATGATTATTAGCATTTATACTCTGCTAGATTAAACTATCAAAGAACATTTCATTAAATAAAGAAAAGTATGTTTGCTCTTTCAATGGTAAGTGCCTATACTGTATGACATATAAACGTCATGGGTGTAGAGTTCCAGAATGTGGAAGCTAAGATGATAGGTTATCTTTAAAGTAATGCTCAAAGCTCCTCCCTCAACCCTCAGGGCGTGTTTGAATAAGCCTCGCTTGCCCCTGTATGGGGTGGACTCCCCCTGGCCCATTGCCCTTTGACCCCCCATGTACATTCCGCATGTATTCGGCGAAATGAAGTGAGGAATTCCTCTGAAGTTTGCTGCTCTTGCTGGTCACCATTTATTCCTTTTCAACAACCTTTTTCATCCATAAGTTTATTTCAATTGATCCTGCACTGAAAAAATTGATTCTTGAGTGTTAGTAAATATCAAAATTTTACTTATATTACATAGCAAAGTAAACTATATGCTAATTTCCTGAATCTACTCAATTAAATTGAGGCAACAATTTCCACTCAATTAGATTGAGTAGATTTTATTCTATGTTTTTAAGTAAAGACCTAAATTTATCAGATATGAGTCATACCACTCTACAAGAAATTAGATAAAGTCTATCTAATACTTCTCAATATTAATTACTAATAAAAATGGAGTAATATTAGTTTATAAGAACAGTTCATCTGCTTATTATGAATAATACATTTTAAATAATTAAACACTAAATTTGATTTATTCAGAGAAGCTTGAATTGACTTAAAAATGGTCGGAAACAGGAGATCACATCAATTGCTTTTATTGACCAAATAACAAACGTCTACAAAAGCCCTTTTTGACATGAACACAAGATTCATTTGATGTCACCATTATTGTGATCCTTGTTCACTGTAGTTGATCTCTTGACTCTTACATTTTACATTTACAGATTTGGCAGACGCTTTTATCCTCAGCAATTTACATTGCACTATACTATACACTGTATTTCTGAATATGTGGAATCCCCTGGGATCAAACCCATGACATTGGTGTTAGTAGTGCCATATTTTAACCACTGAGCCACTGGAAAGCACACTCTTACAGATTAAGACTCGTTCATCTCTGAGTCTCTGACTGTTTAGATGTTTTACTGAAACCATATTTGATGTAGAGAATGACAGTCAGATTAAAGTGCTTATAGAGTAGCTGTTAAATTGTGAATTTCAGAGCGCGATTTTAGATTTGATTAGTATCACACAGATGCCCATACACATCAAGAATCACTGTATGAAACTCAGCAATGGTGACAATCAACAAAAGGATGCTTCACGCTGCTATGCATGCTGGGTTACATCATAGTACAAAACTCATTTATGACTCCAAGCATGCATTGCAGTTTACCTGAATTAGTTTGATGATTGTCACCATTGTTGAGGTGTGTTTGATTAATGTTGATCTCTAAGTGTAATCTCACACACAAATTTCTACATGGCACTTGTCATGGTAACTTTATTTTGTCATTGCATTGTAGAATCTTGCTCTAACCCATAAACACTCTTTAAATAATACTTAAATAAAAAAAATGCATTAACTTATATTACGCATCATATTATACTGCTGCAGCAAATTCTCTTGTTATTAACACAAAAGTGTGCCGCATGAAAAACAACTGTGATTGATAAAAGAGAAGTAACTTTGCGAAGTGTAAGAGTCAAGATCTCAACTAAAGTGAAAACTGATCACAATAATGGTGACATCAAATGAATCTTGTGTTCATGTCAAAAAGGGCTTTTGTTGACGTTTGTTATTTGGTCAATAAAAGCAAAAGATGTGATCTCCTTTTTCTAACCATTTGTAGGTCAATTCAAGCTTCTCTGAATAAGTCATATTAAGTGTTTAATTATTATATATTTATCATTCATGATAATCAGATGAACTGTTGTAGGTTTTATAAACTACTATTACTCAATTTTTATAAGTAATTAATATTGTGAATTATTAGGTAGACTTGATCTTATTTCTTTTAGTGTGTCATGACTCATTGCTGATAAATTTAGGTACTCTTTACTTAAAAATATAGAATGAAATCTACTCAATTTTATTTAGTAGATTCAGTAAGTTTGCATATAGTTTACTTGTCTACCTAAAATATTTGATTTGCATGGGTACTATTTACTAAAACACAAGAATAATTTTGGTGTGTGTGGTGTAACAAAGTGTGTGGTGAACAACAAATACGTGTGTATTCAATCCAGCATTTTCTAAAGTAAATCAAATGATTTTTTAAAATAGAACCAATAAACCAACTATCAACATTTCCACTAACAAAAGTATAAAACAATTATTTTGTTTTTGTTACACCACACACTTTGTTCAAAGTGTGTGGTGTAACAAATACATTTTTAACTATATTTTAGTGGCTCTGTTAATGTGAAGACAACAAAGTGTGCATATTAACTATAAAATAATGAGCAAAATGCAGTTTAAAGAACTTTAAGATGAACTTTAGATAGTACATTTTGAATATCTTTGGAAGTATTTTTATAGAGCAAGATTTTACACTTTTTAGCGCTAAATGTATTGCATGAGCAAACAGATTCATATAAAAAATGTCATTTAAAGTTGTCATTAATAAAACTATCCAAAGACTATTATAAACTATTACATTTCTGCTCTTTGAGTTTTGTCGTAAGTGTCACGCAATCCTTTAAAAACAGCTTCTGAAAGGGTGTGAACAAAAATGAACATTATTTTTGTTGTGCTCCAAATTTTTGTGTTCACACCCTTCATAAGATTTTGAACTGGAAATACAGACAGAATTCACCTATAGGAAACCCAGAGCTTATTTTAGTGATGTTTTCGGTCACGTTCAGCATTCAGAACTCTCACCCTGCCACCCATACAGCTGGAATGTCGGGCATGCACTCAGTACACCCGATTTAGGGTGGAAAGGGTAGACCACTTCTCTTAAGGCTAAACAAGGGGGGAGAAAGATTCGGTCTTGGAGGTGGGGGTTTAGGCTTAAAAAAAGAGATGAATCTCAAAGGGGCTTCGCCTCCCATCCATGTCACCACCCACTGTGATGGTGACAGAAAAATCTAATCCATTAACCTTCTGTTTTGCTCAGGGAAATTTTCAATGACTATCTATCACCGGTGTTTTTTCTTGTTGGGCTGTTCACAAGGGAAACACCAAAGAGAGAAAAAGAGAGGGAGGCAGAAGATGAAGCAGAGGAGGAAGGTTAAAGGGCAGAGGAAGAGGGGAGGAACATTTTTGGAGGAAGGGAACTGGGAAAGAAGAACAATGATGAAACCTTTACCTCCCAGGTCTCAGAGGTTTTCTATTCTCTGTTTGTACACAGTTCAGGTGTGACTGATGGAGGTTAAAATGACAACGAATGAAATGATTGAAATTACTTCAATTAACCACATTTTTTGTTTTTTGAACTTACACAAAAAATCAATTGTTTAAATTACATATAATGTATTATTTTTAAAGCAAGAATTGGTTTTGTATTGTCTATATATTCAAGTTTATTTCATCTTGTTGTTGTTAAGGGATCATTTCTGTTATTAAGGTTTGCATAATAGTGTTGTTATAGTTTAAAATATTGTAAAATTTTACATGGGATTGTAGCATCTTGACAAAATTAAAACAACCAGTTTTTATCTAGAAAGCCCCTTAAAGATAGACAGCGCTGAAAGAAGCCTACATCTTTATTCTCACACACATACAAACAATTTAATTCTGTTTATTTAGTAAACCACCTATACAGACAGATATGATGTATTAAAGTGAGATTGAAAGTATTTTATCCAAAAAAATATATATATTTGCATTTGTAAATTCTTATCAATGTCTGTAGTTTCCAATTCTTTTTTGTTAGGGTAGTCAGTTACATAATACAATTTTTATGTATTTATTTATTTTATTTTGGGAATCCATTCTCAAAATCTGTTTTTAAAATCCGTAACAAATGTTTTTAATCACTCTTTTATCAAATAATTATAATGACCACATATGTACATATAAAGAAATATTGCAAAAAAGTTAAGGTGTATTTTACACTGTAACAAGCAATTGAAACAAATTATTTGTTTTAATGTAAATTTCAAAATAATTGTTTTATACTTTTGTTAGTGGAAATGTTGATAGTTGGTTTATTGGTTCTATTTTAAAAAATCATTTGATTTACTTTAGAAAATGCTGGATTGAATACAAAAAATTACATGTCTAATTAGGCATTTGAGAAATACTGCACATTTGAGATAGTTAGTTAATATTTATTTCAATTATATTTAGTGCTTAAAAATAAAGAAACATTCGTTCTGTTTTACAGTTTTGTGTAGTTGATACATACAATTTATTAAGTGCTTTAGTTGTTCTTTTTTATACACAATTTAATAATGTTTTTAGAACGAAATCCAAAAGGGATTTTAACATGACTTTATTTGCTCTTGCTTGTTGCAAATAACATGAACTTTAGCAACATAAATGTGTTAAAAACATCTGCATGGAATATGCTTTACTGTTGAAATTGTGCATGCATTTTTTTAGTTGCACATTAACCCTTAGACAGACATAACATGATAACCTATAACCTTTAAAGAGAATCCACCTACAGAACATACCAGAGGGCTTTCTACCAAAAGTAGATTATTGTGTGTGGGTCTGCAAATAATTTACAAAATGTTATGACAGCAGTAATAACCAATTCAGGGTTTTAAATCCAGTTTGATTTCTAAATGTAAAAATTCCCTTTAAAAGCATGCTTGTTGTAAATCCAACAATTATGTGTGATAAAAAAGCAGATATGTATCTCCATTCTTGTAAATCTCCTTAGGTTACAATCACAAAACAGAAGAGAGAATACATCATCAAGTTTTTCTTTTTTCCATAAGCTGTTGAATGCATTTCTATGCCTCACATCAAACACTTTTTTACGGTGTAACAATCAAATCCCTTCAAATCGGGGGACAGCGAAAGGGGATGGGGGGAAATGGGCCCTTTCCCAACAAACAATGCCATTATTTCAGCTCCCCTGACCAAGAATGCCACATTTCACAGCCCACTACCCTCCTCCAGATGTCAATCAAAGCTCACTGAGGACCCAGGCACCTCCCCGGACTGGCCCTTCTGGTTTGGCCCACCCCTGTGGTCCAACCCACCCCAATTTGATGAATCTGTATGCTTCTGTTAAAGGTTGCCACATCAAAAATGTACTTAAAAGATAAAATCTATAATTCGAGGGAAAAAGTAAGTTTGATGCAGTTATATAAAGCTTTTGATTTTGGTTTTATAAAACAAAATTAAAAGAAAAAAAATAACTTTTTAGACTACATGTACATATACAAATAAATAGCAGTTAATCATGTTACTATCTGTTCCTATAGAAATATGTATACAGGCCTACAAGCGTAGCAGCGAAATTAACGAATTATTAATTATATTACGACACAAATAATAATAACGCATGCGATTATGCTTGTGAATGTAAATATCTCCTTTTAATGTCACTGGTTGGACAGGAAACGACGGTGATGATATGAAATTTGTGAATGGGACACACTGCGTGGCGTATTTGTTGTTCAATTAAAGTATGCAGCCGCGGTATCACATTCGCGTCCAATTACAGAGCGAGTCAGAGGGCTGAAGAGCTGCGGATTAAACCAATGGCTGATCGTACAGCAGAGACTAGCGCAGGAACGGGCCAATCAACGCCGCGCATGCAAATGAGGCGCTTGCTCCGGCTGGATCTGAATGTCAACTAGTCAAAGATGGAGTCTTTACGCTGGAAGGCCGCGAGGCCGCGCGCGTCTGTACATTCGCGCACTTATTATCTCCCGGAGACGCGCTTTACGATTCGAACCGCGCTCGTGGAAACGAAGAGTCTTAATTCACACGTCATTTGAAAAACGGGAGCGAAAAAGAAGACGTCCAGGTTTTGCACCTTTTGCTCAACTTTCTCTCTCTCTTCTTTTTTCCTCTTCGTTTTTTTCCCTCTGGAGAAGTGTCCCTCCCTTCGTTATATACCATTCATGAAATTTGGGGGTTCACTATATCCCGTCCGAGCTTCGGTGATGATTGGGCGGAAATGGCGGGAGCTGTAGGGCGTAAAGGAGAGTTTGGGGCGGATGGGACCATCATGTGCAGAATTAACCGATCGCCTCATTTTCATGCGCATCAGGACCGTGTGCCATCGAGTGCTGGGTACGAGCCAATCTTTTTTACGGTATGCAACGTTTATGTGCGTGGTGTCTGCTGTCTGAGAACGATGAACGAATCGCATTTATAGTTTTTGTATAGTTGTAAATGTACGCGCTAATGTGCGATCATATAAGGTTGCTTGTGAAACAGTGTTAATATGAGGGTAATGTGTAAACACATCAACGATATCGAATCAACTGTTTATTCGAGTCAATGCTGAGGTTTCGTTAAGATAACTTAGTGTTGTTGCATTTATTCGGAGGAAAAACTGGTGAGTGCGTTTAAAATCCGACTTGATTTGCATTATAAACGGAGTCTGTTGAATTAATCCGTTAAAAATGAATGAATGTACTTCGGAAAGTTTTTAAGATTGTCCACAGGTCGTTAAAAACGCATGTTTAGGATTAACTTTACTAGGCAACGTGTGTAAATGTGTTTCCTTTTTTAAGCGTTTTATAAAAAACGTTTCGTTCTGCGTTTCAATTTTATCGAATGCATTTTTGATCGTTTTCGAATATATAACACGTAACTTTTACTCTTTTGTTTCGATTTCATTACATTGTATATGATTAGCAGTGTGTAATATTTCCAGTCGTTACAGGAATACATCAAAGAAGTGCTGTCACACTCTGTTCTAAACTGAGAATGTCAAAACTTCTCATGTCGTCCATCTAAGTTACTTATAGAGTTCAAATGAGATAAAAGACCATTTTTTATTTACTTAATTCTATGCTACTATTAATACGTATAATGTTTGAAAAAAGATTTGTAACATTAAAACATGTGTTTAATTTTAAAGCACTGTTCCACAAAAAGATAAATCCTAAAAGAAAACATAGAAAGCATCCAGTTGTTACTGTAATACCTTGTTTTTTTACATTAGTTCAATTATTTAAACTTTTTAAGTTTGTTTAGCTATATGTGCTGTCATTTAGTTAAAGGTGTATATACACTAATGTGAGTATTTTCTTATGGCACTTGAGTGATTTACAATTTCATAACATGTCCTTCAGTCTGCTTAAAGTTAAGCTCTTTCCTATGATGTTTTTGTAATATAAATTTGAGAAATGCATCAGCCGATCAAGCGTGACACATGAAAGGAAGACTGTATGAAGAACTTGTTGATATTGACCATGTTATGTCCATTGCCCTTTTTCTGTTGTACTACTGGCCAATCAGAAGAGCAGTGCAATATTAAAAGGGCATTGGCTCATAGAACAGAGTCCTCCACCTACTCTCTATTGCCTCGACCTCTCTCATGCTTTAACGTGTAAATACAGCGAGTGGCCTTATCTTTACAAAAGTATTGCAAACAGTCAATATTTGGCCAACTTTGAAACTACCGTAGCTTTTCCGTGTTAAGCCTATGCTATTGCAAAGTATTTTTTTCTCACAAGCAGGTAGAAATTCCTTTCACTTGTTTTTTAGTTGCCGTGGCTGCATGTAATTTATGCATGTACATATATACTTGGCACTAGATGTATTTTTAGAGACTTGCGGAAAACAGTTGCGAAATTCCATCGCCTGGAAACTTTAAACAACTTTAAACTAGGGACAGGATAGGAATGGTCGTGGCTCAAAGAAGATGGCTGACCCCGTGTCCACGTGCTGATGTGCTGAGGTCAGCTGCTCTGACGATGTTGCACTACTGTACCATCCATTCTAGCAGTGCAATAGTATTGTCATAGCATTTAGCCTCTGCCTATGGTCATCTGTCACGGGAGGCAAATTCCAGACTAAGGGCCTCCATACATTATCCTCCGACTGTGAGTTGTCACATTCTTGTTTCATAAATAAAATCAGTACTTTTTGGACTCAAAGCTGAGTTGAGGTTTGTTTGGGGCCAGGGGACCGCATCACAATCTGCGCTTTGTTTTCCGCCCTGCGATACTTTGTAGGTAAAGTTAAAAGGTGAGAAGGGCATAAATAAAGGTGCATGGGTCGGATCCTCCCTTGTCGCAGGTTGGCGGAGGGGGGATGGGAATGTTTTCAGTGGAATGCGGGGAAGCAGGTCCAGTTGTGAGTATAGGGGTGGGGGATGGGTCAGGAGAGGGGCCCAGGACTGCTAAACGTGTCTCTCGGCATTGCTTAGACAGTCCTTAACATAACTGAGTGAATCAACCCTATAGCCTCCGAATCATGCATACCATGCTATGTGTCAGGGGCACGTTACGCTTATGGATTTGCAGTGTCTGTACTTGCCTCGTATCTTTTCTGTAAAGAATGTACACAAGAATCCAATTCGTCCAGTTGAATACTTTGCTCTGTGATTCACACAAATTATGTTATAAATGTGTGGCACTTAAGGGTCTAAAGCTCCAAACCTCAACACCTTAGTGACGTAAATCTCACAGAAAATCAGGCTATAGCGCAGTCTGAAGGAATCCACGCAGAATATCCCTCTGGTTACATTTTAACCCCGTTTATCCATAGGTGTGGGCAACAGAGAAAGCAAAGCACTTCAACCACTTGCGACGTGTCGAGGCATGTTTGCAAGGGTTGCTGGGAAATGGTGGAATGTGAGGTATGGGAGATGATGTGTCTATCAAATAGGAGATATCATCTCTGTCATCATCAGGCAGACTGCACAATAATCAGGTAGATGTCTATAAACATGTAGTCTACACAGTGTACAAACACAGACTGTGGAGGAAAACATGAATATGTATTTTTCTAAAGTTAAAGATGTGTAAATAACGTCATTAATATTAAAGACTGTTGTAGTTTATTCTGTGGTCAGACAATGAGAGAAATAACCAGAGTTGAGTTATACTTGCCTTTCACGTTGGCCATAAATACTTCACGCCAATAAAGCTTTTTATCCTTTATTTGGATATAAAATGTCATATCTTAAACTGTCCACAGGGACAGAATTATGTGAGTTTTATCTTAATAGCTTATTTAATTTTGAAGCCAACTCGAGTGGACGTCGTGAGATGGGTCTGACTAAAATGGAGTCTACGTTACTACGTCATTATATTTAGTGGGCGATAGATCCCTGTTTGGGTTTAGCCTTTAACGAAAACTGTAAAAACAGAAAACACAGAGTGTTTAATATGTGCTGGCATTTATGAAAAGATTTCACGCAAAACCGAATTATTAACAGTATAATTTAAACGAATGTTAATATTAATAGTAACGTAGGCCCAGTTTACCGGTGTTACGTGACCAACGAGCTCAACATCCGGTGTTCGGCTTTTATTTTCGTCAGGCGTTTACTTGACTGCATTTGTAAATAATAAACAATAATTTAGCAGACAGGGACAAGTCCTTGGATTAAATTAATTAAATTGCATATTACTTTCGTTTTTTTAAAGACTTGACCTACACTGACGTAAATTGTTTGTGCATTTTCATTGCGTTTAAATGACATTAATTTCGATGTCTGGAACAATATATTTTGTTACTTTGTAGCTAAAAACACATTCAGGCCTAACGTTAATTTACTTGATGGCTGATAAAGATATTGTCACGTGTTCCCTTCTAAGTTACCTAAAATGGTCGATGCAGCGGATATGAATACAATACGAAATCTTCTATAAAGACTTATTATTTATGGATGTTAAGAAATAAGTTTAATCAGTTTAATCAGAAACGCCGTGTAATACCTCGTGATTTAAGTTTATGGTTTTCCATTGAAATGTAGATATAACAGGCTTTGCCGCCATCTTACGGACAACATACAGAGATTTTCTTGAAGATGTCCGGATGTTCATTCACTTACACATTAAAAGTCGTGTTTAAGCCTATTAACGTTACCTATTCATAGGTTTAGTTTCATTTATTGCAATAATTAATTTGTTGGGTCAAATTAATTTGTTGGGAAAATAATTAATAATTATTTTCATGGGTCATGTGCAGTTTTGTCACCATTAGGTAATTAATAAATATTAACAAATAAAAATTAGCCCACGAGGAATGGTTAGATTAAAATAAGGCACTTTATTAAATCATGACAATTTTCATACAAAAAAACAACAGAAGGTAAATGCATTAACAACTCATTTTAAATTAGTCTTATAGGCAGAATAGAAGAACAGTTTAAAATTCACTTGTATAAATTAAATTGGCAACTTTTAATATAAAGTGCAGTCAAAGGAAGGCAACTTGTGAGTAGATAAGTATAAAAAACTATCCAATGAGAACACCCAACACTAAACCAGTGACCCGGTACCCTAGTTTTAAACCCAGTCATGAACAACAAACAAAATGTTAAATAATATCATGTATCAAAACATCAAACGTGAACTTATCTTATTAAATGCATAGACAAAACATTAATATAAAAGTCCAATATAATGATTACTATTATCTAGCTTAATTGATGACTTTAATAAATCTCAATGATATGGCAAGAAACCTCTGCAAATCAAACTCAAACACTTGTTTATCAGTAATACATGACAGGGATGAATACTGTGGAGGTTCATATTTACAGCAGTAATAAAACTTCACATCAGTCCTTACGTCTCAATTGGAGCAGGGTTATTTTGGACACAGTTGTCTTGTCCACAATAACTGTCCTCACACTCACATTGGCGCTGTATGGAGAAGATCAGACATTTAATTCATTGAGAGCCAAGAGAATTGTGAATGATGGTAATTTAAACAGAAAATACTGCAAATATGTATTAGTGTAAATAGTACAAAATGATGGTAAATTGTTACATAATTGTAATAAAGTGATCATGTCAATCAAACCTTAATGGGTGTGGGTTTAATAATGTAAAGGGTTGACA
The DNA here is from genome assembly GCF_015846415.1 of Triplophysa dalaica. Classification (NCBI taxonomy): domain Eukaryota; kingdom Metazoa; phylum Chordata; class Actinopteri; order Cypriniformes; family Nemacheilidae; genus Triplophysa; species Triplophysa dalaica. The sequence continues at coordinate 7,760,394 of NC_079563.1, forward strand.
GCTCTGATGTGCTCTTTTCATTGGTCGGTGGATCCACAGCGGCCTCATGAGGCAACTGAAAAAAGTCAAACAACATGTAGAATGTATATTTTTTATTTTGACACAAATCAACTGATGCTCAACCTTTTCTACATACACTTATGGGTAATTTGTGCACTTGCTCAGATCATTTTATTAGCTGGGTGAATTATTTATTTTGAAGTTTTCAGAGAGGTCCCGTTTGTCCACATGTGTCATAACATTACCTATGGACACTTACCATTGTCTGACAACCAGAAAGTGTCCAGATACATTTTATCTTCCTTTGCAATTTATGTTCTTTAATAAAAAAGTCTGTGAAAGTGTTCTTTTTATAATAAAATCATAATTCAATAATAGTTTAATATTAATATGTATTATTCATATTTATTATTGATATTTTTATTTAATACTTCAGTTAAAGGTTGGCTTAAAGTTACCTTTAATAAAGTCAGTAAGTAACACTTTATAAGTTGTATTTGTTAACATAAGTAAATGCATTAGCTAACATGAACTAACAATAAGCAATATAGTTTTTCAGCATTAATAAGTCTTTGTTAATGTGTTAGTATTTGTTAATGTAATTTTGCATGTTGACCGTTATATTGTTTGATTTTAATGATGTATTACTAAAAGGAAAAACTAAGATTAAAAGATAAGTTTATTGCTGTAGAAGTATTTTTCATTGTAAGTTCACTTAAACTAAGATCAACAAATATAAACTTAATGTGATGTGTTACTGAAAATAATTCAAGTGGTATTAATATTGTAACTTCCTTATCGTTATAAAATCAATTCAGAACCGCATTCTTGTATTTCACAGATAAACATTATAAATGTTAATGTATTTTATATGTATTAAAATAAAACAACTATTAGACACTAACCAGGACAAGGGGTGCTCTGAAGAGGTAACTGAAGGGGTAGTTCAGGAGATTGAGGCAGGAGTACGAGTATATATCTGCATAACGCAATAACTGACTGGCAAACAGGGTTTTTGTGGAACCACAGCGAAACAAACTGCCCATTTTCCCATAGCACAAATCCATGCCATATGTCACCATCTGTAAAACAGTGAAATTTATAACCACAGTAGAGTCAAATACAACAACTTTTTATATTGAGCAAGACATTAAATGTTTCAAAATGTGTACTCTGGAAATGGCTTTATAAATCCAACTCTATTAAACTTACCTTTATCCTGTCGTGAATGGTACTGATATCTGGGCATTCCCGGCTCTCACTGTCCAAATGCCTGATGGGAGAAATTTTTAAACAAAATGTATATTTGAGACATGTGAGGGGGAGCGTCATGTCTTGTTTTATGTGTAAAAATGAATAAATAAATGTATGAATGAATTTATAAATCAGACTGTAGATTTAAAAAGTCTGCGAAGACATACAGCGGTGTTTACAGAGTACTCTGATGCCATCTATTGGTCATTTTGAATATTGCAACCTGTGGTTAATGTTTGACTGTTAGTCTGGCATATTTAATCAATGCAGTAATATTATATGATATGATATAAATGGCTCAATAGCCCACCCTATCCACCTAGAAATATTTAATATGGTTATGGTTAACACTTAAGTTTTGTTTTTACATTCTAGTAGGTTATTGTGGCAGAAACAATACAAGAAGACAAATTCGTTCTTACTGATATAATCCCTCAAGGAAAATATCCAGAGATCTTAACTCCTCAAACATAGCTGTAAAAGAAACAAGATTTTTATGTATTTATAAAAAGAAGCTGCATAACAATGTATATTAGTTAAAAATACAACTGCAGAAAATATAAAGAGACCATTTCAAAGACCAGGTTCAGTTTTTCTGAATTTACTATTTATAGGTATGCGTTTAGCTAAAAATATTATTTTGGTTTCATTCTGTGAACTACAAACAGGAGGTCTATATTTTTTCAGACCTCAATACTGCAAAGAAAAAAGTTCATATTTACTTTTAAGCAAAACAACAGTAATATTTCTACATGTATTAAAATGTGTGTGATAACCTGGATTTTTTTCACAGTTTTCATGTCTCTTGTCATGCTGTCAGTCTTTCACATTACTGTTGGATGACTTAATGTCACTCCTGAGGTTAATTTTGTTGAAATTGCTGGACTTAAATGGCCACAATACATCTGAGATGCTGATTAAAGGAAATTTTGGATGGTCTATTCATTTATCCCGCGGCTGTATATGTTATGGTTAAAGTTAACATTAGTAAATGACACCAGAACACTCACAGTTTTTGTCCGTCCACACATGCAACTCCTTAACAAGCTCAGGAACGACCAAGAATGTCTTCCAGCCCTGACGTTTCTTGGACTTGAGAATGTCCCCGAAGATATGATCGCCCACATAGAGGATGTCTTTCCCCCTAACATCCAGCAGGTCACACACAATATCTGAAGACCCTAAGAAAGGGGTTGAGCAAGAACAAGTGATGTAAGTCATCAAGAAAGCTTAGCAAAGAAATGAGAATTGGATCTGAACAAAATTCTTTACCTCCAGAATACACTGTCCCGTGCTGAAGGCCTCCAGTGTATGTTCCTATACGCAGCTTGCCAGTGTCCTTCATCAGGGGTGTGACGTGCATTTGTTAATTATTTATTACAATTATTTATAAAAAATGTTATTGACATCTGTATGTTTACAGTGGGATAGATGCATCTATGCCAGTGGATAAATCCTTTAAAAAAATCTCACCGTATCTACTTGTCGTAACACGGTACCCCCTGCAAAGAACAATGGTTTCTTCGTGTCCACCACCACCAGATCAAAGTAGGACTGCCAGGGTTTTTTGGGGTTCTAAACAACAGGAGTGTAATGTAATATGTACATGAGTATAGTGTGTTATCTCAGTCCTTAAAGGTAGTTCACTTGAAAATAAAAATTCTTACATCATTTATCAGCCTCAAACTGTTTTATTTTCCCTACTATTGGGATGAGATCTGTTTGATTACAAACATTCTTCGAAATATCTTCCTTTTTGTTCAGCGTAACAACAATATTTATACAAATTACTCACTTGGGTGAGTAAATGATGACAGAATAATATCTTTTGGGTGAACTATCCGTTTAAGAATTCCCACTCAATGTCTTTTGTGTGCGAGATCAAAAATACTTTTTCATAAACAATAGAAATATGTGTTTTTGTGTTCGGGCTGCTCACCTTGGGGCCATGCGGGGAATCCAACAAGTATTTCATAATACCCTGAGTGGGGAAAAGAATGAAACCATTAAAAACAAATGATTAAATGATATTCTTGTCCAATAAACTGTTGTTCACCATCTGTGCAGGTCTGATTTATTAATTCTCTTTACCTCTGTGTAATTGAAGTCGCTGTTAGTGGCCAGGAAAACTTTGGCAACCTCCTTGATGCGACTCAGTAAAACAGGGAGGCGGGGCTAAACGAGAACAGAATGTTTGTGAAACTGAAATACAGTGTGCTTCTGGACTAGTGTTGTTTATGTTTAGATTTGTATTTAAATAAATGGATCATATTAACACAGACAGACATAAAGCACAATATTAATCATTACTTACATCTCTAATCACATATTTATCCAGGTTCTTCAATGTTCTTTCCTTCAAAGTGCCCTGAGAAATAAAGTAAAATTTGCCTCACATTAAATACCATAGTACTTTAATAATAATAATATAAATGCTTCAGAATGTCTAAATTTTTTTCTCAATTGGTTAAAGAACTTCTCTGTGTGCAAATGTTAGTGGTCTTACAGTGTCATGAAGGTGATCCATGGCATCCCGTACATCTTGAAACATGCTCCTGTGTGACATGAACATGTCACCATGTTTGAAGCCTTTCTCACAGCTAAATCAGAGAGAAAACAGATTTTAAGGGAAACTGTGATGGCAGTGCAATACTAATAAATGCACTCATGTTGAGGTATAAGTGTTATATTTATAAGGTATACATTGAGGGAGAACAAAGTTGTGGTTAGTGGTTTTGCACATATAACCATTGACGTTAAAAGATCACTCACTTTTTGTATCTGGTGCTTTTGGTGAAGAAGTCCACGAGACAGGCGTAAAGATACGTCTCTGTGAGAAAATGGAGACATTACGTTTGTTAGCCCTGTAACATGATAGAGCAATAATTCATTTAAACAATTTAATTGTCTGTACCTGACAGGTTGAAGAGTGTGTTGAGGATGTAAAAGCGCTCAGTGTCGTCTCTCTGGATAAACTTGTTGGGATAATATCCCTGGATCTGTGGGCTGCAGACAGACGTGTTACAAGCTAATAGATGCAAGAATCCTGACAGATTTACAGACAAACATGTGCTGAAGTAAAAAGTTTGTGATGGAGCATTCTGCAGCTGCGCACCGTCCCGTGCTGTCAGACAGATCTAACAACTATTGCTCACAATGAGCCGATCTCTTGCTTAATAAAACCATGTCAACATTGCCAAAAATAACAACTAAATCATTGTACAAAATAATAAACTCTTTAATTAACTTTTATTAAAACAGAATACAAACTTCGGAACACATTGTAAAGTTATTTAGTTGTTTTTTAAATTGTAAACTGACAAAAACTTATTTCAACACAAATAGGTTACTAACTACTCGCATACAGCAGATATAAAAAAAAACAGGTAAATTATTGTAAATACTTTGATTTATATTGCATAAATATTATGTTTATTGATTGTACAGATGCCAAGTTAAAAATATATATATATTTATTGTGTTTGGTTTTAAAGGTCCAATGTGTAATTTTTTTGAGAATCTTTTGACAGAAATGCAGTATAATATACATAACTATGTCTTCAGAGACCTTACATAATGAAGAGTTATGTTTCTATGCCAGCATAGTGCTTCAAAAGGGAGGGGTGAAATTCCCAATCTCACCACGAGATGTCACTACATTTCATACACTGGACCAGTAAGAGTTCAATTTGATGTTATTGATACATCGTAATTGCCTTGAATTGCATGCTCTGCTAACTGTTCACCATATTGCAATAAAAACTTAGCTCAGTGCCTTTGAAGGTCTTTTGAACTATATACCAGCACACAAATTCTGAAACACTGTTTGTAGATATAAGCCACAGGTCAGTGTGCCAGTTCTATCTGTTTATTCTGCATGTGTTTTAGCTGCCAACAAAACCCTTATCAGTAAACCAGAAACCACATAAACAAAATCGACATTAGTCAGTGTGCAAAGCCTCCCTATACACCAGGTGTCAGATATAAATAATCTATTAAATACATCTCATATAGTCGATTACATCATCTGTGCTTGACCCAAATAGTGGGGTTAGGTGTCCTAAGATATTTTCCACAAAGGGCACGAAGCATTATGTTTTCAACACATGGCCAGTGAACGGAGGCCATTTCTGCCCTAGTGGCACCGGTCAGGTGTGCAGAACTACAAAACTCCTTTCTTCAGATCTGTTTAACACTAGTGGTGCAGAAATCATTAAACAATAAAAATATTTGATAAGTATGTAAAGCAGTCTTTTTTTTAAGACACAATTAAGAGAACCATCCCCTTTTATTCCTTTAAATGTTAAACCTTGCGTCCCTTTAACCTTTTATTCCATGCAACATTTTCAATTCTTTGTCAGAAAAAAGGGGCATTTGCGAGCAACATCTCCCTTAAGGACCCACATCTCACTCACCCTCTGAGGTACTCAAAGCCGTGTGTGCAAACCAGAATGTTTCCATTGGAGTCTATTTTCAACAGGTTTCCGTACTTGGTATCGTACACCAGACCTCTGGAGAAAAAAACGAGAAAGAATGTTAAAACACAATGATAAAGAGAAATGTGGAAGGGAAACCCTGTCCAGTCTGCTGCATCCATCAACATATCATATCATATCTGAAACCTTGTATCTCCATATTTCGCGATTTTTTGCCTTCATTAGTCACCCTTTATGTCTGTCGCAGGGTTTTGCAAATATCTTACCAATAAAAAGTATTAAAAAGTTTTAAATAATTAAAAAAGTACAGTGTTTGAAACATTTCCTGAAAAGCAGTGAATTTGGACATTTACAAGGACAGTTACATTTAAACCACCTAGATATATATTTTAAACACTTGACAGGAACGTGTTAAATGCTCTATTGTTATTCTAATAAAAAAACTCTTCTCCTTTCTCCCTCCCTCCTCCAACAGGTCATCGTTCTGAAACTTTGTATATCACATAATATTATTGCTTCCTCACGAGGAATTATTTCAATGCATTGTTGTAATTTTCTTAGGATAAAATTGTCTGCTAGATGTAACTGTAATAAAAATGTGGTCGTGTTAAGAGTTATTACAAATTCCATTGTCTAACTATAACCCCCCGTAGCATAACTGAGCAGAAAGTGCCTGCATCTGCTTGACTCATTTTAATAAAAACATATGGATACCCTCTGTTCTCAAGGCAAAACATCTGCATTATTATCTGTCGTCTCATTTGCATTCGCTAGTTTGTAATGAAAAAAAAGAAAAGCGTTTAAGTTAAATATGTGTGTAAATGTGTGCATTAACAACCTAATACTACTAATACTGTAAGTCATATAAACAAACAGAGGTTGAAAATGTAAACCTCATTCTCAAAATAAAGATCTGTATACTAGAGAAAGCACTGGTGGAGCGTTTGACGGATAAGAATTTGTAAGATGCATTCTGTGGGTGTGGAGAGCGCAGTTGGTTTCAAATACAGCGAGACGGATTTCCAGAAGCACCCGTCCTGCCTCCTCATTGGTCACCGGATTCTGACACTAAAGATCACATGACTGAGCACCACATTTAAAAAACGATGTGCGCCACTCCCTTTTAAATCTGGATTTACTGCGTTGTTTGACATGACATCAACATAGTGTGAAGGCAGTAGACACCCTTTACCAGAATTAAGACTTTAATTGTAAATCAAAGAAAAAATATGCTTCTGTTTTGCATCGTCACACACTCACCGTGTAGGGAAGCTGGGGTCATATGTGTAGCCCAGCAGCTCGTGCGGATAGCCGATCGACACAAGTATGTCCCTCAAAAGCTCAAAGCCCATACTTTCATACTCAGGAGATTTGTACACTGTTGAAAGGGAAAAATTCAAGGGACATTTCACCCAAAAATAAGAATTCTTTCATCATTTACTCTACAACCCTGTATGGGTAACTTTGTTTTGTTGGAAACAAAGAAATAAACATTTGGAAGAATGTTACTAATATTGGGAAGAATTTTCATTTTCAGATGGGGAACCTCGTTCACTAACATAGTAGAAAAAAAGGTTTTATAAGATATTTTGAAGAACGTGAGAAAGCAAACAGTTCTGGGGGACCTTTGACTACCATTTAATTTTTTCCCACTATGCTAGTCAATGGTGCCCCAGAACTGAAAATGACATTCTTCCAAATATCTTTCTTTGTGTTCATCATGACAAGGGATGAAATCATCATCATGAGGTTTGGAACAACTCGAGTGTGAGTAAACGATGACAGAATTTTCATTTTTGGGAAAACTTTCCATTAACACACGATAGCACATACAACCTGACAACTGCTCACAGAGGAATCATAAATGTTCTCACCTGCCAAAGTGTAATCCATGTCAAAGCCATAACACTTTATATTCTCAAGTGTCAAACTCCGATTCACGAACACCCTAAAAGAAACAAATGTGTTTATTTATTTATTTAATGGGTCAAGTTTAATCACAGAGAAAAAGAGGTTTGTTGTAACCGTGCACTGTTATCTGTCAAAGAACGGCAATTATGACAAGAATAAATTGTCATACATCTAGTAATTTTTTTTATTAAAGCTCCAGTACACTAAATCTTATTATTATACCCCAGGTTTCTCACACAAATGCATAACTATAAAAATGAGGCCCTGTATATCACGTCAGCACAGTTTAGCTCTGTTCTTATCAGGTCGCTCACATATGACAGCAACTCAGCTGGTGTGAAGTCACTTGTGTTTAAATGACGTAAAGACGCAAGGCGAAACTGGCACATTCTCTTCCTGGCAATATCTCTACACAAACCATCACGTTTCCATGAAAATAATAGAAGGTTAATGACTGAGCGATCTAAAAAAAATTGTAGACAATGCAAATGATTTAAATCTGTGAGTAAACTGGTGTTTTAAATGTGCAATCATTATTTACAATTACAACAAAATTATGAATGACTCATAATTTCTCATTCTCAGATTCACACAATTAGAAATGAGGCCAATTTATTCATGCCATTAAAAGTTACTGTAATATCTCCAAAATACAACTCAATATACAATATACTTTCTATACCAAACCAAGGGTTACTTTAAAATGAAAAATGAATATTTCTGTATATTTAGAAATATATGCGTATTGAAACTCAAACCTGAGGCGTTTTATATTGTATCATTGAAACGATGGCAATAAAAGTGCCATGAGTCATTCATTTTTTAATCAAACATGCACCCTCAGATCTGTCTCGAGACAGGCCTTCATTGTGACACATCCTGTTTAAAACCCCATAAATGAGTAGTTCACCTTCAAAATAAAATTCTGTCATCATTTACACGCCCTAATGTCATTTCAAACCTGTATGACTTTCTTTCTTCTGCAGAACACAAAAGAAGATGTTGGTAACAGAACAGCACAGCTCCCCCTTCACTCCTATTGTAACCAATGCAAGTGAATCAGGGGCTTTTAATCACATTCTTTAAAATATCTTCTGTTCTGTGGAAGAATGAATGTCGAACAGGTTTGAAATGACAAGAGGTTGAGTAAATGATAAGAGTAATTTTATTTGGAAGGTGAACCAATCACTTAATGATGTTTAATAGGCGTGTGTTGAAACTATTAGTCATCTACAGCTATGTAAAGGAAAAGAATGTTGACAGAGAGTAATTGTTTAATACTCCGGTTAACATGGAAGAAGCAAAAAATACACATAAGCAATGCAACTGTAACTAACATCAGTGGCCTAAATTAACACACTATTATTAAGTAAACTATTACATTTATAATTATATACAATATTATAACAATCATGAAATGCTATGAATTAAATGACCCTATTCGACTATAAAACAGCAAAAACGTCTAAAGCAAATCTATCAGTGAGATCCTTTTCTAAATGATGACATGTTGCTATCTGGAGTAAGGGGATCAATTCCCCAATAAATTCCCCTTGTGACAGCAAGATTAATATGTCGAAACACATAAGCTTGCAACAAATAGAGAAAAACTTGGTATAGCTAAAACAGCCTAAATAAACACTAAAACTACTATGTGTTAATTGTCAATCTCCCTTTGAATGGTCCACATCTACCTGTGGTTCTTACCTGGAGTGAATGTCTTTTTTGCCCATTTCAAGTTTGCGCTCTGCGTTCTGCGCGCTCTCGGTCGGCGTCTGAGTCTCTAGACTCCCCATATCTGATGTCACCGTCTCAACAGTCTCTTCAGTCTGAAGCTGACACTCTCCTTTGGCATTTAAATTGTTTCATTAGCTTGACATCATCAACGTGAGCTTACCTTGGGGTTTGCTTATAAACAACCGCCCTGCGTGCGTAATTTGGGCGCGGGTGTGGGGCGCACGCATGCATTTGTGAAGTTTCACTAGACTACAGCGCACGGCTCGAGCACGATTGTGTTATCAGACAGGGACACGCGCTCCTGGAGTACCCCAAACAAGACAGTCGACACCGCGCCAGCGAGATACTCACGCATCAATATTTCATAAAACACGTTGAGTTTATTCCACCTCTTCGTTTTCACAACAATGGAGAGTCCCTTACTGAATGCAGGGGAGACCTGGCTGTCACACGAGGGGGGTGGGCTGACTGCATCACAGGTCAAAAGTCCAGAAAAAGAAGTGTTTTTGTGTAATGCTGAAGACACATGGTTTAAAATATTATCAAATGTCTGGGCAGTTCGTCACGTGACTATTTGTGTGTCCGTTTTTTGAGATACTGCAGTTCGGATGTTGACTAAAATGTTTCAATCTAAAAATGTGTGTTTTTTTGTGTACAAACATGTAGTGGTACAAAAATATTTTCTTTTAACAGAAACATATTTTCTATTTCTATTTTATTTTTTGTAATACTTTTTATGGTTTTAAAAAGCATCCCAGCAAAGCAAACCCCAAGTAACTGGTTACTAAAACGCCACAAGAAGTACACTATACATCTAGAAAAGTCTACTTTGAAAAATGCCACAACGAGCGTATAAAGTTGTGTAAGGGGTGTACAATAGTGTATCCTTCTTTCATTTGTATGCTTTTTTTATGGACTATATTGTGTTTCATAATTGTTATTGCTCAAAAAACAATAATAAGCTATCACCTTTATGACAACTCACGCCCTAAAGAACAAACCATGTTTATTGCACCAAAATACCAGAAATACTAGCACAATACACAATAAATCCATGATAATCTGGTATCAGTTTAAAATAGGTCTGGTTTGCCCATTTTGAATATCATTTGGTCTCTAACACAATGGAAAGACCAAATCAGACCGAAGGCAAACTTGACCTGTTCCAGCGTTTAATCTCATTAACAGTAATTGTTTGAGCATCAAACAGCCATTAAAGAAATAAAAGGTATAAAATAAAGCAATTACCTGCTTTGTGTGGATAAACATTAATGATTAAAGACAGATGTCACGCTACATACTCATTTTGGTGGAGTCCAATATTCAATCTGGGAACTTTATGATGTGATAAGAGTTCATCACACCCCTGAGGACAGGACTGATGCTCACGAGAGACTGGAGTCTTACTAATAACGCTACGAATCATTCAAGCAACAATGTCAATAAATGCATTGCACCTCGACTGTATCAGGCCGAACCGGAATTTGCGTCCCTTAGCATGACAAAGTACAAATCTATTGATTCAACAGTTATAGTGCCTATAATTGAAATTGGATTTTGGGTTTACAAATGCGACGTTGCTTAGAGTTTGCTTTCAGATTTCACGAACAACAGAGCAAAACCGAGCACATGGTCATCAAGGAATGATTATTGGGTGTATTGGATTGTTATTGCTCAGCCTCAGATTTGATATGAAGTGACTAATACATCTGTATTACAGCTTGGTAGATACGGTGGCGTGGATCTCATTGGTGTGTACCGAGCTCAGTTTGGACTGGAGGGAGCGTCTGTGCTTCTGGTGCATTTTATTAAAGTCCTCCGTGATCTCCAGAACAGTTTTATTCTTGGTTTCCGGCACGTTGAACCAAACGAACACGCCGGAGCAGAAGCAGAACACAAAAAAGATGAGGAAGCAGAAATAATCCAAATGCTTCTGCAAGGGAGAATTGCACATGCAGAGAAAATTAATATGTTTTTTTAATAGCCTACACATAACAGGGTTGAATCTACAATATAACGCAACATTTTAGCGTTTAGGTCTTGTACTTAATTACTACGTTTTAATAAAGCTTACCACAATGAGTGGAAACAACATGCCCACCGCAAAAAGTCCGACCCAGTTAAGTGTGCATGCCACGGTGAACGCTGCTGGTTTATAAGACTGTGTGAATATCTCGCCAGGCAGTGGAGCAGTTACCCCCGCTGTGAAAGAGAGAATTAACAGACAGAGCTACAAGACAAACCTCTCAGATACACGAGTGGTATGGAAGAGCATGTGTGGATGTACCTGGCCCCGTTGAGAAGAACAAAATGTAGATACAAATGAGGACCAGGCTGCAATATGACATCCAGGACACAAACTCCTAACACAAAGAGCAAACAAATCCACAATTATGCAATCTTTCACTTCATAAATCACGATGACACCAACACGGACATACTAGAGAAGACCAACCAAATATAAATGTGTTGAAGCTGACCTGTAGGTAGAGTGTGACTGTAAGTAGGGCCAGCGCTGCTGCCATGCCCAGGTACCCCCTAAAGAGAAGAACCTTCTTTCCTGTGCTCTCGATGATCAGCACCTTCAACAAAAGCAACCCAGTGAACAACCACAGCTTCATTTAGGACCCACCACATAATGTACTGAGTTCAGATGAGATAAATGTGAGCTATGGGTTGATGTGGTAGAGAAGAGCTCACACAGGCAATGGAGGTGGAAACTTCGCACAGCCCTGTTCCTAAGGCGGCATAGCGCAGGTTCTCCTCGGGAATACCAGCAGCTTGAAACACATCAAATGAATAGAGATACACCTGTAAACAGATAACAAACACAGAATTTGCATCGGATGGATGCTTTTATCCATTGCAACTTTAGAGCATGTATCTTCTGTAGCCATGTGTTCTATGCTCTCTGCCTGTCCTGAATAAACAATGTGGCATTTCGCAAAGGATCAACGAGTTCGCCTTGCAGCTAATGAACTGGGCGGATAGTATGCGTGTTTGGCGTGCTGTCCCGGTGCGAGGGATCCAAGCTCGGTAATCTTCCTCTAGCTCGGTGCAAGTGCCCCTTGACCAGGGAGAGGGCCCCGGGCTTGGTGTGTGCCCGGCTCATACTGAGGTAAGTGCCAAGGTAAAAACAGGCTCGTGGTGTTGAGTCGGGATGTTGCTTGACTACTTATAGGCTGTTAGGATTTTGATTGTTTATCGAAAGCCAGCCAAGGTAATTATCTGCACGTGCTCCTCCCGAACCTTGTCAATAAAACTTTTTTGACAAAGTAGGCACTCTCATATCAATAATTCCCGGTTAGGGCATATGCAGCAGCTGAGACTCACGGCGTTGATGCCACAGAGCTGCAGAGTGACGAAAGTGACGATGACGGTGAGGAGCTGCCAGCGGACATTGACGTCGAGGAAGAGTTCCATGATTCTGTGGATCTTCACGCCCTTCAGGGCAGCGTCTTCAGCCAACATGTCCTCCATCTCTGGTTTGGGGTCCTTTTTAGCTCCCCAGAGCCTGATTAAAGCTGAACCAAAAATGACACGGACATACACATCAAAAACTCAGACTGTATTTCAAGTAGAAGTACATAGGTAAACATGTTGAAGGTTTTGCAAAACTTAGGCCACACGTTGATGCTAATGTGTTTTACCATGATTACCACTTACATTTAGAAGACGCTTTTATCCAAAGCTACTTATAGAGAGTTCAGGGAGCAATAAAGCTAACATAATGAGTTGTTATGCTAACATGTTTTAGCATGATGCTAACTTGTTTAAACCAAAGTAATTAATATTGACAAGATGCGCCACAGCAATGAATGGCGAGGCATGGAACGCTCATTATGGCTGCTCTGGCGAAGGAACTCCCGCCTTCCAGTAAAACAAGCCAATTGTCAGTCAGTAGAGACTGACGATTCTCTGGGGCGGGGCTCTTGTGAGGTGCTTGCAAGTCTGTGTAGATTTTTAGCCTAATTTAAGTTTAGCAAACCAAAGTTATGAAACAGTTTATTTCATGTTTAATAATGATCAGAAATATGAGCTGTAATAGATGTTAGTAATACATGCCTTCCCCCATTCAAGAAAATAGGACTGTCGAACTGGTATGATGTAACTTGCTGCCCAGCGGTGTTGCAAACATAGCCGCTAAGTGGCACGATCTTCCGAAAAAGGACTTTGGTTCTCACATAATGCTAACATGTCTTCCCATGATGGTAGAATGATGCTAACATATTTTAATATGACGCTAACATGTTTTACCATGATGCTAAGCTGGTTTCTAGGTGTTGCTAAGGTATTCTGCTTACCATTTGTAGAATTCTTTGTAGAAAGTCCTTTTATACCTTTATAACTTGCATATTTAAAAGATTTTTTAATGAATGCTTAAGTTTGGGCCTTTAAAGTCCCTGTGAACCGGAAGTTGCGATCGTTTTTACATAAATATTCTGACGCATTTCCGAGTGAAAAGGAATTTCAAAGGAGAAATTGAGTAACTGTGGCTTGTGTTTATTACTGCCAATTGGTTGGATTTATAAAAACACCTGTTGTATTTTGAATTGAAACTAGCAGCAGACTAACAGTTGAAGGGGAGGAGTTAACGGATGCTCCGTCCAAGCCGTCTAATTTACATCATTTGAGTTGGATAGTCATTTCAGGACGTTAGTGCATTTTCAGATTTAAACAGATTATGAGGTACATGAATTTTCAAAAGAAAATGACCAATATTGATAAGCTATTTACTGTAAACGCTGCAATATTTTATGAAAAAATAAGATTTTTTTTTCTTAACTTCACTGGGACTTTAAAGCGAGAGGTCACCCAAAAATGAAAATCTTTCCATCTTTTATTCACCCTCATGACATGTCATTCAAATGTCATAAACCTGCATAACTTTCTTCCGCAGATGACAAAAGAAGATATTTTGAAGATTGCTGGTAACCCTTTTATTCCCATTGACCTCCATTGTATGGACAAAACCACAGAGACATCTCCAGAATATCTTTCGTTAGACAGAAGAATGAGTCGCACACAGATTTGAATGACAAGATGGTGAATAAATGATGTCAGAATTTTTAGTTTGGGGTACACTATTCCTTTAAATAAGCAGCAGTGCAATTATTACATCGCTCATATAGTGAACACTATTGTAGTGCTAAAAAGTTTTATAAAATGTAAATTCTGACCCGTCTCACAGCCGTGACGGTCCGACCTCTCCAGCAGGAGGTACCGCGGGGACTCAGGGAGAAAAGGCAAGGTGAGCAGCTGGAGAAGACCGGTCACCCCGCTGAAGGCCAGCAACCAGATCCAGCGCTCGTCAGTGCCAAGCAGCTCACTAACACACACACACACACACACACATCATCTAAATCAATAGTTTTCAAGAAATGGCAAGTCCTTAAAAAAAAGAATGTGCTCTAATATGTTTCCAATTAGAAATCGTAAATATAGAAAATGTTAATTTAAGTATGTTTGTACAGAAGTACCTAAGATATCACAAACATGTCTACCAAGTCTGGTACAGAATCAATAATGTTAATAAGATCAACAGAACACCCCACCTGATTCCTAGCAGCTGTCCGCAGAACTTCCCCAATGAGACGAAAGAAGCGACAGAAACACCAACCATCCCACGCAACCTCTTGGGAGCGCATTCCAGTATATAAAGAGTATGGACGATCAAACCCACACCTGCGCCATATCAAACAACTATTTTTGTAGGTCTAGACATTACTCCACACTGTATGAAGCAACAATTTTACGCACCAGCGTTTATGCCATAAACGATACGTCCCGCAATGATCATCTCAAATGAGAGTGCGCTTTTACTCAACACCATTAGGATGGCACCACAGATCGCCACCACATTGTTTACCAACAGCGTGTTCTTCCTATGGAGAGATATGAAGAGAATGCTAAGAGCCTGTAGGAATGCACTCCATTGCTGAGAGACAGATATGACAGATCTTATAAGCGCCCCAAAATGAACATTCCAAGCCTGTATGACTTCTTTCTTCATCAGAATACAAAAGAAGATATTTTGAAGAATGTTGGTAACCAAACAACATTGACCCCCATTGACTTTCATCGTGAAGACCTTTCTCGAAATATCTTCTTTTTCCTGTTGCACAGAACAAAGAGTCACATACAGGTTTTGAAAGACATGATGGTGAATAAATGATGTCAACATTTCTATTATTTTGGTTGAACCCTTTAATCTACACTATCACAGCATAAGGATGAATCTTTATCCATGTTAGATGGTTAAAAAAATCATCATTGGCTGTTTTCTACTCTCCTATTATTATTCCTTGTCAATTCTGAAATTTAAAGCCAGCATTACTCATTGCACTACTCCTATTTGTGTATGGATTCACATATTGAGCAGTGGCAACACTCAATACCAATAATGGCTCTTAAAAATTCAGAAAAGTAGCTTGTTAAAGAATGCATGTTAGAGGCGTTGGCACCACCCGGTCACCCAATACACCCACAATTTCAAGGTATACGAATGCATCTCCAGAGAAAAAGTACCTTCCATACACTGCTGCCAGACGTCCAGCAGAGAGGGTGCCGATCAGTCCACCGACGCAGTATATGGACACGATGAAGGACCAGATGAGGGACAGCTCCCAGGGCTCAAGAGAGCGGCCGTAACGCTGCAGGCAGGTGCTGTTCACCAGGTTTTTAATAAACTTGCAATGTAAGCAGAAACCTTGCTTGATTATGTCATTCATTTCATTTTATCGAACTTTGGTGCTTCACAGGTTAGCATCACATCATAGGCTCTGATATGTATTGATTGTTGAATCCTTTGGGGGAATGTCTCCCTTTAGGACAGCAGTGGAAACAGATTTGATTAATACTGATTACAGCCAACCCCCCAACTGCCCAATCGGCGTGCCAAGAAAGACCGTAAATCACCTTACGATGCTTAATAACCAAACCATGCAATACTTACAACCGATGGCGAGTTCAGAACAGAGATACTAAAGCCATACTGGAAGGTTCCTCCGATTCCTGAAATCAAAATGGCTGCGAGGAGCACAGGACTTCTCAGCTGGAGAGAAAAAAAACATGTTTTTTATTCAAATTATACCCAGCACGTAATTCAATTGAGAACATCAAGATTTGTACCAGTAGTGTTAAGGAAGAAGTCATTGTAAGTGCGGCTTCGTATCTGTTGGAGTGCATCAAGAGGACAAAGCATGGACAGAAATGTCTAACTTGGTTGAGAAGTGACACGCTTGGTTGGGCTTTTGGTGAGATAAGAGGGTAAAGTTGAGATTTGAATTCACCGCTTCACTTCCAGAAGTCACTTCCTTTTTATTTACAAAAATCAATAAAACCAAAATGTTTCTTAATTGGGTTCCATAAATGTTGGAAATGACACACTTTTGAGGTTACAAAAAGGGGTATTTTTATTTCTGCTCCATTTTAAATGACAATATTTTTGATGCTTTGACAATATAAATAATACAACAATTAAAACGTATACATTTTTACAGAAAAAAAGACCTATCTACAACAATGTCATCACTTACATGTATACCTACAAAATTAATAGGACAAAATTTGTTTTTAATCAAATGGATGCTGATTTATTGACAGCCATAGAGAGATGCATTTTAAAGAGACAGTTCAACCAAAAATACAAATCCTTGAAAAATCATTTGTTCACTGTCAAGTTTTTTTAAACCAGCATATGACTATTTCAATAGTGGAACACAAAAGATGTTTTGACAAATGTCTTCTGCAATTTTTTGTTAATACAGTGGAAGTCAATGGGGACCGATGTTTGGTCTCCAACGGTATTCAAAATATCTTCTTTTTTGTTCCTCAGAAGAAATCATATCGGTTTGTGGCATCTTTTTGGTGAAGTATCTCTTCAAGTAAATATTCAGTGGAGATCATATTTTAAAACAGTATTTCATGTTAAATAAGAGTTCAGCAAATGACATTCGACTGCATCCCAGTAAAACAATTATTCATCACCAGCCTCCCAGAAACTCTAGTCCTCAAATTTCACTTTTTCATTCTTATGTTACTGGCTGTGACAAACTTGAGTTCATGCAGTACTTTAAAACTCGTTTAAAGTGATGTGACGGAGGTGGGCGTCTCCGAGATCTCACAGCAAGATGAAGCGTGTTACCCCGCCTCCTCTGACCTCCCTCAGACGCTGACAGTGGCGTAACATGTTCAACATGCCCACAAACCTCTTGTCCACCTTCAACTGGGCAAACTCTCGAATGTCCTGCTCCACGACGAAAAACTGACCTGCAGGACACAAAAGGAGTTGATGGATCACCTATTTCAAACCATAAGAGCTTATTTAACACGCGACCAGGATAAATGTCCTCCGTCACCGGAGCATGTATACCGGTGGCTTTAATAGTTTTGTGGAACAAACTGCAGACATTCAATTTTCCAAATGACAAGACTGCTAATACATGATGGACTGCGTGGATCAATGAGGTCAAGCTGTTGACCTGTGAACAGACATAAAACTGCGATACCCTTGGTGTCCTTCGTTTCTTGGTCTTTAAAGCGCTGGTGAAGCGCGCGGGACACGTTGTTCAGGCTCTTTATTGGCTGATGGACAATCTTATATTTGGCGGTTACGGTTGTGTTGATGCTTTGCACCGCAGCGTTCAGCTGGTCATAGTTCACGCGGCCTTTCATGTACCTGTGACGACAAATGTGATTCAGAAGAAAGTGACTCTCTGAAACTTTGTGAAAACTCACAAACTTTCTCAAATATCAAACATGTCGGCATATAATAATGACTTCTATGAAGGCAGCTCACTAGATTGTGGAACAGAGACCTTCCTTATCGTTGTCATCTTCATTTGTTTTATGAGATTGTTTAGACAGATATGGAAGGACTCACGGTGGTATGCTGTCAAACTCTGGGACAGTAATGAACTCCACCTCTTTGATCTGGTTGCGTTGATTTTTCTTAGGCGGCCCCGGTTCCTGCGGGGCCTGCGGCGCATCTGTCCTGCTCTGAACTGCCACCTGTCCTCCTCTGAAGAGAACAAAAAAAGCCAAACTCATCAGTTTCAGTCAAACACAAGATGGCTTGAGGTAACTCATGTTGGTCTGACATTTTTGTGGTGTCCCTGTTAATGATGAAGCACACAGATCTATAAACAAAATCACATTTACACATAAATCAATTAAGTAATACTCTTGTGGTGCTGTTTTTTGGCCTCTTCTGGGCATGTGCAGGGGTGTGTTGTTCTTTAGGTGATGGGCATCTTTTTCATCTTCCAGGAAAAATTCCTCCAGATCCTTTTGGAGAGACTTTTTATTAATCAAAAATATTGGAATTTCGTTGCATATGTTTACGATATCTTATAATGCGAGAAGATAAAAAAAGAACTTCACACCTTAAGATGCTTTAGTAGGTCTCTCTGTTGACCTACATATCTCTCAAATCGATCGAGGAGCTCATTGATGGCATTGACTTCTTGCTCGACTTTGATAAGAGTTGCCCGTTTGTCTGGATCCTTCGCTGAAATACATAACATGACTGCCATATTGTATCCAATCATGACACCATATAAAAAGTTTTGATCTCATTTAAAATGAAACAGATAAAATAAACGTCTCATACCAACAGCTCGGAGCTCCAGAAGTCTTTTAATCACAGAGATTTTGTCATTAATATGTCGCGTCACTTCTTCAAACTCACAGTGATTCATAATGCTGAAAAGGCAAACAGACAGACTATGGGTCAACGTGGCATAATACTTATAAATCACAGAGAGCACAAAGCAGCGATGGGCAGATGAAACAATAAAGGGTTATAAATAAAGTCTTGATAGCACAGAGGAGCTCTGTGTACTGTGTAGACCATTTACATTCAGGCAAAGCAAATGGTTTTATCCAATTCCCATAATGAAAAGTCAATGGGTGCCTATTTTGAAGTGAAATACTCCTTTAATCTCAAGACCCTGGCAAGTGCAGAGTCTGCAGACTAGTAATGTTTTTTAAAAACTAAATCAATACTAATGATGATAAAAGCAAATATTAATAGTATGATACAAATTTGACTAATTTATTGAAAAGAACAATGTTAAAGTTTGACACGTGAGGTCAAATTGTATGCTTTACGTGCAGACAAAGTTAAATGATAAAAATACAGACTGCAGATTTATTTACTTTAAGTAATAAAACACATTCATATATTAATTTTAAATCTTAAAGCTTTAATATCATTTCAAATTAAACACTTTGAGGGGGAGAGGCTTTGTTACGTCATTTCCATGTCACGTTTTTCAAAGCTAATAAAAAGTATTTGCTTTTCTATCTCTTGCCCTAAAATCTGTCAAATTCAAACCATTAATGAATTCACTTGAGACCCAATGAAAGAGATTTTAACTCCATTTTAACGGCAAACCCACTAAAACCAGCTTCGTGCAACATGCTACTGTGTGACAGTGTAACTTACGTTCGCTTGTGAAGACAACACAACACGTTCAGTGTAAGACCATGCCCACAAACACACACTGTTTAAAAGTGTTGTCGTCTTCATTGTTATTACAACAGAACAGACATTATACAGGAAACAGAGTTCTCTATAGTGCATCAACTCTCCAACAAATGACACGCTAGTTGCGCATTGAACTAAATTGCTGCTAATCTGCAATATTATAAATTAAGAAAGAAAACACAGTAATAAGATACTTACGTGTTTAAGACTTCTGTCAAAAAGGAAAAGTTAACTATATTTTATATGCGGTTGAGGGTGAAAGCTTTTTATTACGCGCCAACATTTGAACAGAAAACGACGCACGGATGCGTCACGGAACGGATGCGGCTTCCGATTCGTCGGTGCACTTTCGTCACGAAGATCCTCTTAAAAAAATCCCTAAAAAGTTGTAATATATTAATAAAAATGCAAACAATATTTTCATTATTATTTAAGCATTGTACGCCATTGTCTCGAAATCCAAATGTGTATTTTTTCTTTGTATGTAAATTAAACGATATAAAAAAAACGTGTACTGTAAATTTGATAATCCGAGTGCACCGTATTTTCAGATACAGATTATTGTTGGTTTTGAATTATGCGCTAAATAAAAAGAAGCAGAGCCAAGACCAAAGCATAGATCTAGACCTGTTAAAATAGCCTGTCAGATTTAGCGGATAAATGGGTAAAAAATGTCAAACATTAATTTCAGACACTGATCCCTTTTATAAAATGTCACTGAGAGACTGTGCAGACCTGTAAGGTTGAGGTTTTTAGTTTGAATAAATTGACTGTGGCTTTGTCTTTATAATTTATTTGAGACCTAAGGTCAAAACAACTAACTTTGAAAACGTGCAACTTTGAAAACTTTGAAAACCAAACAAAACAACTTTTTTTTTAATCAAACACTCATCCACATTTACAAAACACAAACAAACATACAACACGGTATTACAGTAAGTAAAAAAGAAATGTAAACATCTGTTCATCTTAAACTTATTTTTTTGCAGGTAGTGTAGGTAAAGCACATTTCAATGTGTTACAGTACGTCTATCAAACTGTGTCAAGTGTCACAACATCACAGTTTGCATTCAAAGTCCAAGAGATGCTTTGAGCAGAGAGGTCATATCATCGGGAAACGTGTCCTCTTCTCCTGGAAGAAGCGAAAATATTTATCAGCTTCTTATTTATTTGAAAAAACAGAAAAAAACAAGACAAGCCTGAGCTGTTTTGACAGTCTTCTCACCTTCCTGAACAGCAGTCATGTCTTGCTCTAGTTTGAGTTTTCTTTCTCCAATCCGGAGCATGGCATCCTCTATAGAGTCTTTACTTATCAACTTGATCACCTTTACCGTCCTGAAACAGATATGAACTCGCATATAAAGTATGCTGACATAAACACATGCTGTCCACGCAAAAACTTACCTGGTTTGTCCCACTCTGTGGCAGCGGTCTTCAGCCTGTTTGTCATTGTAAGGATTGCAGTCAATATCATGAAGAATGACCACATTGGCAGATGTCAGGTTAATGCCCAAACCTCCGGCTCTGGTAGACAGCAGGAACACAAATATGTCCGTGTCTGTGTTGAACTGGTCAATCAGCCCAATTCTGTAAAAGCCAGTTGAGAGGTTGAGATTGAGAATTACTGTCCATTTACTTAATTGCCATTCGGAAGACACTTTTTCCTCTTAAGTGATTTACAGTTCAATAACAGAGGAGACGGTCCCGGTGGAGCGGGAGGTTAAGTGCTTCGGTGAAGAGAACAATGATGGTAGGGCAGAACGATGATATCAAATGCTGGCGCATTAATAACCTCTTTCTTTAAAAGCCTATTTATTTACGGGGTAAATGGTGTGGTGAGTAGTAAACTCAGATCGTTGCACATAAATCAGTCTAGTTCACATAGAAAGACAAGCTGGGATATCATTGCCATTTTTCTGTTACTTCCTGGAGTGGGAATAAACGGTTTTATCGGCCAAGAAGCCAGTTGTAAAATAAGGGCTGCTAGAAAAAAAAATTCAGTGAGTTCTGTCAGGTTTTGACATCAAAAACTGTAGATAACACAAAGTGGAAAACATATTCCCATCTTTTGGTGATATCAGGGCCTGTTGATCACCACAGTTCATGCAAAAATGAAAAATCTGGCATTATTTAATCACCCTATAGTTGTTCCAACAATGTTTAACATTCTTTGTTCAGTTGAACACAAAAGAAGATATTTTAAAACTAAACAGTTCTGGGGTACAAATGACTACCATAGTAGTTTTCTTACTATGGAAGTCAGTAGTTGCCCCAGAATTGTTTGCTCACAAACATTCTTCCAAATATCTAACTGTGTGTTCAGCAGAACAACAAAATTGACACAGGTTTGGAACAACTTGAGGTTAACAAAATGATGCCAGAATTATCATATAACGCCAATGTGTGGCGTATAAGTATGCCTACCTGTCACCCATGGGGGTTGAACCGTCCATTCTGATGTATCTGTGCTTATGGTGTCTCAAGAACACCTCCAAAATGTCAAGCATCATTGTGAACTGGCTGAAGAGAGCCACTCGATCGCCCTGGGGGAAAGGAAAGAGATAATGCACACCCTTGTGGTAAAGAATTAAAGTTCAGAAGTAAAGATAATTCAGTCATCATTTACTCCACCTCCAGTTGTTCCTAATCTGTAAAACTTTTTAGTTCTGATGAACACAGAGAAAGATATTTCTATGCTTCAAACCAAACAGTTCTTGACTCCATTGCTTTCAAAGTAGGAAAAAATGCTTTATAAATTTCTTTGTTCTGCTGAACCTAAAATAAGATGTTTTGAAGAATTTAGGAAAGCAAACAGTTCTTGGGCACTTTTGACTACCGTTGTATTTTTCCTGCTATGGTAGTCAATGGGGTCCAAGAACTGTTTGGTTACAAGCATTCTTCCAAATATCTGTCTCTGTGATCATCAAAACAAAGAAATTTATTCAAATTGAGTGTAAATGATGACAGAATTTTCATTTTTGGGTGAATTGACCCTTTAAATACAAAGAGACCTAATAATATAGTAAACATAGTCTGTTTCACAAGCACTTTGACTGACATTGCATCCTTGACATTTAATGACCTGCTATAAAACAAAACGGTATTTAGAGCCCTATTACCGAAAAATAAAGCAAATGCTTGTATTGCAGCGTGAAGGCATGTAAATTAGAACAGAGTGTGAAAGTATTTTTCCGCACAGTTAAATAACATTCATTGTACTCCGAGGGCTAGTTGAAAGTGTAATTTAGTCTGTGGAACAGAACAGGAGTACGTGTTTCCAAACCTTCTCCTTCAGGGACTCGAGCAGCTGTGCGAGGAAGCTGAGCTTTCCCGAGTCCAGCAATACGTCTGTGTCGAGCTGGTATTCCTGCAGAGTACAGTACTGCTGACAGAGATGATGTAACTCAAAGTCTGAAAGCACCTCCATGTCCTCTTTGATCAGAGCCGGATCTGCATCGCGGTGGCTTGGCTCCTGGAACATTTCAGCCAGTTAAAAATAACACATCTCTAGATGAAAACTAAACAAGTGACTTAAAACCTGAGGGCACAATAAATTTGATGTTTGCCCTTTAATCATTTATTCAACCTCATGTCATTTCAAACCTGTATGACTTTCTTTCTTCAGCAGAACACGGCAGAAGATATTATGAAGAACGTTGGTTAACAAACAATTTTGGCCCCATTGACTTACACACATCTCAAAATACCATTTTGTGGTTTAAAAGGACATAAGGTCTCAAACTTTATATCTGTTACCTTAAGCATGAGTTTGCTCATGGCTGTAAGCTTCTCGGAGGTATAATACTGCCTGTGAAGGAGCGGGTGATTGGACATCTTCCTCAGCTGCATCATCACATTGGTCAGCTCCCGCTCTGCAACCAATCACAGACATCCTAAGTTAAAAATGTTTCAAAAACTCCTGTTTTAACCCGGTACAAATACATACTTTCGGCATTACTGGAACGCTTCAGTTTGTCAAACAGGCCGCTGTACAGTTTCTGCTGCCTCTCGGACATGCCGCAAAATTCAATTTGCTCCTCTTTGGCAGGCAGTTGCTTCAGGACCTGCCGGGCACATCGTTATCTGTCAGTGAATCACCCGAATGCCAGAAGGATGCGAAGGGTCAACATTGCAAGCAGAGCATCCCATCTGCTTGTATGGCTGAATAATGCATTTGAGATGTTGTCGAACACATTTTCACATATATTTTGAGAGCGCATGCATTATGCATATTGCTTATCGACTACGCATGCAAACGGCAGGCGGCGCTGTACCTCGCTCTTCACGCGTCTGAGGATGAACGGCTTCATGATGAGTTTGGCGTGAGCGATTCTGTCCCTCTCGAAGCTGCTCTGCTCCTCAGAGGACTTCTGAAAGAAACGCATCAGAAGAGTGTCACTATTATACCTTTTCTGAGGAAAATGGTCATCCGGATGCAAGGTTGCTAGGGTAGTGTGAGGGGTTGCCAGGTATTGTAGTGTGGTTTTACTTTTTCAATATCGGTCCAAATCAGAAGTCTGATAGGTTAGAAAAGTGGGAACACATGTCACCGTAACAAGCCCTGGGATTTGAGGTGTCATCATCATTTAGGACTGGCGTGATTCATAAAAAAATCACCCTAATCTCAATTATTATTTAATTTATTTATAAGTTAATTAGTTAAAGGAGTCATATGAGAGGGCTAGAACGAATATTATTATTGTTTTAGAATTAATGCAATGTGCATACACAATTTAAGGTTATATACCGTGCATGTTTGTATCTCCGATTTTTTACAAAGCTCATCACTCTGAAAAGCGAGGTGTGTTATGATTAGGCAGTTAACCAGTGCGTAGTGATAGGTCGAATACTGCAAGCCTGTGACGTAAATGTAATGCCTCTTACCATATTTGGAACATCACGTTCCAAAAGCAATTGTACTGAAAAGTACGCCCACCTCACTTGCATATACATTTTGGCGGTCTTAGTTAAATCATACCACGAACTGACAAAGATTTTGTGGGGGTGTGGTAACACAGGGCATCTCATGCAGGTCTGGGTGAGCTCTTGCTTATATATTTAGGCATCTTTTGTTCCAACACTTTCATTTTTGTAATTTTACGTGTCTAATACATGCATGGGCAACTTATAACCAAAGACTCAGAAAACACGTGTTTGCGCCATATGACCCCTTTAATCGTCAGCCAATTTTCATAATAAGGAGAACCACAAATGGTGCAATATGGCACACTGGATTTTTTCAGGTCTTTGACTGCTAAGTGTCAGACTGTATGACAAGACCACAGTAAAATCTTGGTTGAAGGGAAGGCAGACTAAACCACATCATCTGTCTTAAGACTCTCATCATGACTGACACTGACAGCACAGACTGGTTGTATAGATCGTCAATCAGTGTCAAATTCTGACATCTCCATCGGCCCAAGCAATTTAAATGAAACCAAGTGCTTGCATATATGACCCTGGACCAGAGATTTAGACATCATGTGAAAGCTAAATACAAGGTTTTTATTTGTATTTGTTATTATTAACAATTTTTGCTAGAAGTTTTGCTGAATTTACTCACAAATATAAAGTTTTGATATATTTACGGTAGGAAATTTACAAAATATCTTCATGAAGCCTGATTCTTTGCTTATTATCCTTAGGATTTCTGACCCATACAATGTATTGTTGGCTCGTGCCACACAAACCCTTGATCCTGGCTTTGTGGTCCAGAGCCTCATATATGATGGCGATTGTTTGCCTGAAAATGAGACTGTATTACGTATCGCTGCTGTCCATCTGAAAACTTGCATCTCCATATTTCCATATTTTTATTTTTTATCATAAATAATTTTTTATGATTTTTTCATCATAAGCCTTTATGCAACTTTGACATCAGACTATTTAATCATTTAAGAAGTACAGTGTTTTTCCGATATATATTATTTACAAACATGTATATATATATATTGTGCGTATATTGGTTCTTCATTATGCAGAATTATTCAAACTGTGAAACTGCAACCCCAACATCTCCAAGAAATCCGTCACTGCCTGAATTCATTCGAGGCTAAAATGAATCGAAAAGGCAATTAATCTGCCAGTTCCTCTGAACTAAGGCGATTCAAAACTGCCAATTTTTCCCGACGACAAAATAAATCTTTTATATCTCTGAAATCAGCTCCGTCACCAAAAATCGTACAATACGCATTAGGACGTACTGTACGTTCTGAAGTTTACCACTTAGGGATGAAGTCTAAACGCCTGTTTCCTTGGCAACCACAACTCATAAGTTCAGCCCTATGAGAAAGTGATGATTAGGTTTGTTGTGCTGTACCATGGAGAACATCTTGGAGATCTGTGAAGTGCTGCTGGAGAACATGTTGGGCATGATGAAGTTGAGCAAGGAAATGAGCTCTAGAAGGTTGTTCTGCAACGGCGTTCCCGTGAGCAGCAGTCGATGTTTGGCCTAAGGGGGCACACAAGACGGAGAAAAAGTGTCTGAAAGGGGCACGCACAATTAAATCCACGTGAACCCATCTGGGAAGCACAAGCTCCTGCTTTTACAAAAACCGGCCGTGTGGATGTAATAGAGCTCGGCATTTATTCTTAATGACTATTGGCAGGCTTAAGTTGCTACGGACAACACCTATACATGCAAGGTATGGTAGTCATGATGATCTTACGTTGATGGCCATGAGGTGTCGGTATCGAAGCGAGTTCATGTTCTTCAGCAAGTGGCCTTCGTCGAACACGGCATACTCCAGCTTGAGCTTGCTGAACAGGCTGCGGTCACTATTATTTCCGATCGCCAGGTTGTAGCTGCGCACAGGAGACCATCTTAATGAGCCGTGGCGTTAAGGTGCAGGGCTCGAGGCACAGCCACGTTTCATTACCATGAATAATGAATGAGACTGGGTCATTTTACTCGGACCTTTTCAGGTTCACTCAAACGCTGAGTATTTTATCATTATTGTGTCATTATCGAGGGTGCTTTTTCTAAGGTAACTTTCATGGCCCGTGACTCTTTTAGGGGCATCAAGATACACATTTCACTTGGCACCTCATGCTCGGTACCAGTGTTGGATTTGCATGCAGGTAGTCTACGAATATCACACTCGGCTTGAGCGTGTTTGAACTTGTTTTTTAAGACAACTTTAATACTTACGTTGAAACTATGATGTTGTAATCCACCAGTCGATTCAGTATCTCGTAGCGCATGTACTTTCGATCATCAACAGACCCTTGCAAAAAAAGAAATTTTTTTCTTTACATATATTTGGTATAGAAGTTTAAGTGGCATCAACATAACCAAACGTTATGTAGCCCGAACCTAAGTTCCGATAGACATCCGCAAAGAATCTATAACAACCGAGTCCCTGTACATTAGGTTATTTTAATGCTGTGGCAAGGGGGGCGTGGTTCAGCGCGGTCTGTGGGGAGAGAGAGCGTCAGGAGAAAGACGGTGAGTAGGCAGATCAACGCTTTAGTGAAAACACCTGCTTATCGTTCTAGTAATTGGCGAGGAGACGCTTTAAAACCCCAAGACGGACCGGGAGGAAGGGAGAGAGAGCGGCTGGGGAAACGAGCGTGCCAGAGACGAGAGACGTCGCGTCCGAGGAGATCGGGCAGAAAGAATCTTACGATCAGGAGAGATCGAGTTTGAACTTTTATTTTGAAACCGGAAGTGTGAAACCCGGAACTATTGTGTCAATAAAGACTTACCTCGTTTTCCCAGCCAAGCCGACCCTGACTCCTTTCTTCCATACTATCGAACTTGTTACAGTGGTGCCGAAACCCGGGAAGAAAGGAGTGAGCCGCCGCCAGCCATGCAGACTCCGCCGGGATCGCCATTTGCGGAGGTTATCGCCTCCCTCGCTGGTCTCCATCAGCAACACCACCAGGCCCTGTTGGGTCTGAGGGAAGATCAGGAGAGGAGGTTCCAGGCCCTCGTCCAGACCCAACAGGAGGACCGCGAGGCGTTCCGGAGCTGGGCGAGCCAGGAGAGGGGACCGAGCGAAACATCGACCGCATCCCCCACCATCCCGCTGCACAAAATGGGGCCCCACGACGAGCCGGAAGCCTTCCTGGAGCTCTTCGAGAGGTCCGCGGAGTTATCCGGGTGGCAGCCAGATGCCTGGGCGGCCCGCCTGATCCCCCTATTGTCAGGCGAAGCCCAGTTGGCCGCCCAGCAGCTGCCAGTAGCTAACTTGTTACAATACGCGGACCTCAAGAGGGCCATCCTGGAGCGAGTGGGACTTAGTCCGGAGCAGCATCGGCAGCGTTTTCGGTCGCTGGAACTCGGGGATCGCGGTCAACCCTTCGCCTTCGCACACCAGCTCCGGGACGCATGCCACAGATGGCTGATGGCCGGCGCCAACACCACCGACGACCTCGTCGAGAAGGTGACACTGGAGCAGTTTGTGGGACGGCTACCCAGGAAGACCGCCCAGTGGGTCCAGTGCCACCGACCGTCGACGCTGGCGCAGGCCATCCAGTTGGCGGAGGACCAGTTGGTGGCGTGCCCTCGGGTCGGCGGACCCCTGATGTCTTCATCTCTCTCTCTCCCCGTGACCTCGCCACCCCTTCCTTCCAGACCGGTGCCCTTCCCCCGGACCCGGGGAACTTTTCCTCCACGGCCAGCCCCACGGACCCGGAGGTTTTCGGAGCCGGGACCCACAGGAGCCGCCAGGTCGTCGGATGGAGCAGGGAGCTGGCTGAATCAAGGCTCCAATTTCTCCTCTCACCCGTCAACCTCCCAAGCCTCTCCTCGCCAATTCGGGGGTCTGCCTCCTGCCGCTAGGGCGGCGGGAACTTCTGGGCCGGCCTGTTGGCGTTGTGGGGATCCCGGACATTTTATCGACCGTTGTCCCATGATGGAGGTCGGTATGATGATCCGGGTCCCCGACAACCCACAGGCTGCCCTCGGTCAAGACGGGCTGTACCAAATACCGGTGAGTATAAGAGGGGGTACCTATCAGGCTTTGGTGGATTCAGGATGTAACCTAACCTCAATTCACCAAAGCCTGACTCAATTCGTGGCAAGGGATACGGGCCGCATGGTTAAGGTAAGGTGTGTACACGGGGATGTGGAGAATTACCCTTTGGTGCCGCTGACCATTAAATTTAAGGGGCAAAAGCATAGAGTGGAGGTGGCTGTTAACGAGCACCTCCGACATCCGCTGATTCTGGGAACGAATTGGCCACTATTTTCAGTATTATTGGGACAAATATGCGCGGGTGTTTCTGGGCATAATCAAGAGCGATGGGGAGGGGCGGTCGCGCAGGTGGGAGAAGTTGAGCCGGGACCACTGACGACTGGCTCAGAGGGAATTAGCGCTGTGGAGAAAATAAATCTCTCCCAGGGTGATGATTTTCCTCTGGAGCAGTCTCAGGATGACTCACTCAAAAATGCATTTGATCAGGTCCGTACCATCGACGGACAACTTCTCCACCCTGCACAACCGCTGTCCTACCCATATTTTGCTATTTTGAAAGACCGGTTGTATCGAGTGACCCAAGACACTCAGTCAAAACAGGATACAACCCAATTGGTCATACCAAAGAGCCGTCGGGAAATGCTTTTCCAGGCGGCTCACTGTAATCCAATGGCAGGGCACCTAGGACAGACTGCCACTTTAAATCGACTAACGACCCGATTCTTTTGGCCGGGCATTCATGAGAACGTGCGCAGGTGGTGCGCGTCTTGTCCTGAATGTCAGTTGGTAAACCCACCGGCCACTCCACGGGCACCATTATGCCCGCTTCCGCTTATGCAGGTCCCCTTCGAACGAATTGGTATGGACCTGATCGGGCCGTTAGAGCGATCCGCACGAGGGCATCGATTTGCGTTAGTCATTGTGGATTACGCAACACGTTACCCTGAGGCAGTGGCGTTACGCAATATCTCAGCAACCAGTGTTGCGGACGCACTGTTTCGAGTCATCTCCCGGGTGGGAATCCCGAAAGAGGTTCTCACCGATCAAGGCACGGCGTTTATGTCACGGACCCTCCGCGAACTCTACGGATTATTGGGGATTAAAACGATTCGGACCAGCGTCTACCACCCACAAACTGACGGGCTGGTCGAACGCTTCAATCGTACATTGAAAACCATGATCCGGAAGTTCGTTCACGAAGACGCCAAAAATTGGGATAGGTGGCTGGAACCCCTGTTATTTGCGGTCCGCGAGGTCCCCCAAGCCTCCACGGGGTTTTCCCCCTTCGAGCTCCTCTATGGTCGTCAGCCTCGCGGGGTTTTAGACGTCCTAAGAGAGGCTTGGGAGGACGGGCCTTCCGCGAGCAAAAACCAAATCCAATATGTCTTGGACCTGCGAACAAAACTCCATACACTGGGGCGGCTCTCCATGGAGAATTTGTTACAGGCCCAGGACAGACAGAGTCGGCAGTATAACAGGGGTGCTAGACTACGTAAATTTACACCGGGAGAGAAGGTGCTTGTATTACTCCCAACGTCCAGTTCTAAGTTACTCGCCAAGTGGCAAGGGCCGTTCGAGGTCACACGACGAGTAGGGGATCTCAATTATGAGGTAGTTCGGTCGGATAGGAGCGGAGCGCATCAGATTTATCACCTCAATCTCCTCAAAAAGTGGAGCGAGGCGAACACCGTGATGCTGGCGACGACAGTGAGCAGAGAAGATGATCTCGGACCAGAAGTGAACACCAAAGTGCAATCCCTCGCGCTGGCTCCAGGGGGAGATCATCTCTCGTCCTCACAGGTCACGGATGTGGTAAGATTACAGGCAGAATTTGCAGATGTGTTTTCGCCCCTACCCGGCCGCACGAACCTCATAGAGCACCACATTGAGACCAAACCGGGTGCGATAGTGCGCAGCCGACCATATAGATTACCTGAACACAAAAAAATGGTGGTTCAGAAAGAATTAGAGGCGATGCTGGACATGGGCGTAATAGAAGAGTCCAGTAGTGATTGGGCGAGCCCGATAGTCTTAGTACCTAAAACCGACGGCTCTGTCCGATTCTGTGTGGACTATCGGAAGGTGAATGCTGTATCGAAGTTCGATGCATATCCAATGCCACGAATTGACGAATTGCTAGACCGACTAGGCACGGCTCGGTTTTATTCGACATTGGATTTGACGAAAGGATATTGGCAGATCCCTCTATCTCCACTATCCAAAGAAAAGACGGCTTTTACCACGCCGTTCGGTTTACACCAATTTGCTACACTTCCGTTCGGGTTATTCGGGGCCCCGGCGACCTTTCAGCGCCTCATGGACCGCATACTCCGGCCACACTCTGCATATGCCGCCGCGTATCTAGATGATATCATCATATATAGCAATGACTGGGAGCGGCATATGCAACACCTGAGAGCGGTCCTGGCTTCGTTGAGAGGTGCGGGGCTAACGGCTAACCCGAAGAAGTGTGCAGTTGGGCGGGTAGAGGTAAGGTATCTGGGTTTCCACTTGGGCCACGGGGAGGTGCGTCCCCAAATTAATAAAACAGCCGCGATTGCGACCGCCCCGAGACCCAAGACCAAAAAGGAGGTGCGGCAGTTCCTGAGGCTGGCGGGATATTACAGGCGGTTTGTACCCAATTATTCGGACCTCACCAGCCCGCTGACTGACCTCACTAAAAAGGGAGCACCAGATACCGTCCAATGGACGGAGCAGTGCCAGCAGGGGTTTACCAAGGTGAAGGCTGCTCTGTGCGGCGGGCCGTTATTGCACTCTCCTGACTTTTCTATTCCCTTTCTCCTTCAGACCGATGCATCGGACAGGGGCGTGGGGGCGGTTCTGTCCCAGGAGGTGGGAGGAGAGGACCGTCCGGTGCTGTACATCAGTCGCAAGCTCTCACAGAGGGAGACGAAGTACAGCACCATTGAGAAGGAATGCCTGGCGATCAGGTGGGCGGTCCTCACCCTGCGCTATTACCTCCTGGGACGGGAGTTTACGCTCTGTTCGGACCACGCGCCTCTCCAATGGCTCCACCGCATGAAGGATACCAACGCCCGGATCACTCGTTGGTATCTCGCATTACAACCCTTCAAATTCAAGGTGATCCACAGGCCGGGGACACAGATGGCGGTGGCTGACTTCCTCTCCAGGAGGGGGGGGGGGGAAGCTGCAGGCCGGATGGGGCCCCGGCCTGAGTCGGGCGGTGGGGGTATGTGGCAAGGGGGGCGTGGTTCAGCGCGGTCTGTGGGGAGAGAGAGCGTCAGGAGAAAGACGGTGAGTAGGCAGATCAACGCTTTAGTGAAAACACCTGCTTATCGTTCTAGTAATTGGCGAGGAGACGCTTTAAAACCCCAAGACGGACCGGGAGGAAGGGAGAGAGAGCGGCTGGGGAAACGAGCGTGCCAGAGACGAGAGACGTCGCGTCCGAGGAGATCGGGCAGAAAGAATCTTACGATCAGGAGAGATCGAGTTTGAACTTTTATTTTGAAACCGGAAGTGTGAAACCCGGAACTATTGTGTCAATAAAGACTTACCTCGTTTTCCCAGCCAAGCCGACCCTGACTCCTTTCTTCCATACTATCGAACTTGTTACAAATGCTATTTAAATATTTTCATATAAATATTATAATGTGTTTTTTTGTAAAAAATTAAATTAGCCTTTATATTTATTTCTAATGTTAATTTTTGTTGAACTTTAAGCTGTTTTTACTTTTATAATTGTATTATTTATTTATTTTCGATCCTGCTTTTTACCCTTGTTTTGGTTTTCAATAATTTCCAGTAAATAATTTCAGTGTCACAGCCTTAACCTATTTCAGTTTGAGTTTGATTTTAGTGTATTTAATATTTCATTTTTATAAAATCAGCTGTAAAATTACTAATTGTCTAATTACTTTCACCCCAAAGGCTAATTAGTTGTTATTTTACATTTTAATTAGCCACTATCCTAGGTTTTGCCAATTGGTCAATAAGAATTTCTCACTCATTTAAAGCACAATAAAATGTAATATGCTCCCTTATACTTTTATATACATTAATATGTACAAGTCAGATAAACATGTTGTTAGAATTTGTACATAAATATTGTGTTACACTGAATGACAATCTAACATTATCTCAACCAAATTTCTCCAAAAACTTAGTTAAAACCACAAGTAGTCATTTTACTTACATTTAATGTGCCTTCTATGGACATAAAATCACTTTTGTACCTTTATTTTGATGGGGACATGTTACATCTTTGACCCATATATATATATATATACAGGTCAAACGTTTTTGGACACTTACTCACTTATGTATTTCGATTTTTTATGTTTTATAATAATAATAAACTTATCGAAATTAAGAAATTAAACAAAGGGAACTATGGGAATTATGTTGTATCTAAAAAACTATTAACTATTAAAATGTGCTATATTTGATCATCTTCAGTGTAATCACCTTAAAATTTGCAGAAATGTTTGCATTTTATCAAGTAGCTTTTCGAGGTCTCACCCTCAGATGCTTTTAAAACAATATTAAAAGAGTTCTCAACATGGAAGCATACACTTTCAGATCCAAATTTTTTTAGATAAGGAGAAACATTTCACTCATGTTTCCAAAAAACGTTTGACAGGTAGTGTATAAATTTGATATGATTTGGTAAAGGGCTCAATTCAAGGTGGTGTGCATGCCTTTGTGGTATTTTGTTATTACCATCTTTTTTTAACCATTGGCACCCAATTCCCCCTGCATGGAGACCCATTCGGCACAAAATTACACACTTCCCTTTAAATTAAAAGAATACATTTCTCCTTAAAAATAATGTATACGGTTAAAGATGCATGGTTTTACCGTAATACACCAGCACTTTCAAACTGGGGCACCAAAGTTCCAATTCTCTGACCCAATTATCTGTAAAAGTAAAATAAGCATAAGATTATTCAAATATCTGTTGTTTGCTAAAATGCTTCAGTTGGTTTGAGTTGATTCACCGAGTGTAGAGGCAGGAACGGTGATAAGATGAGGACCCTGGTTTCCGTCCTGATACAGTTGGGCCAGAAATGAAATGGCCTGAATGGTCTTCCCCAAACCCTAGCAATGACAAAAATGCATCATAGTAACTAAATGTGAGACCCATGTCAAATAAATCATATTTTAACATTCATGATCAGAGAATCAATGTTTTTGGGACAGAGACCATCTCATCTGCCAGGATTCCACTCAGTTTGTTCTGATACAGTAGTGCAAGCCAGTTCAGTCCTATTAGCTGGTATGGCTTTAACTGGAGTCTAAACAAGCACATGACATAATAATATATAACATAATAATAACATAATACATAGAAATAACACAACACAATGACATGACAACATGCAAGATATGCAATATGCCATTTCAAAGATAAAAAACAAATTCTATGATGTTAGTAAAATCTTACGTGCTAGTGAGGATCTGGGGCTGACTCATTGAACCCGAGCCCTTGTTCAACACTTGGGTTACATCTTGAATCAGCTTTTCCGAAATCTCCTCGCACTTACTCATGAGACCCTTTACAACTTCTCTTTCCTTTAGAACATCACGACATCCTGCCAGCAGCCCGGTGGAAAGGCTGTTCCCTCTACGCATAGCATAATCCTGTGAACCGGACGAGCAGATGTGTTACTCTTCTTTGAATACGACCTACAAATACTTGTAGATGAGCAGTTACAAACCGAAAGAAGAATGCATTCATTTTCTCACCAGACATTTCCATGTTTTATATGGTCTGAGCTCAATGATCTTCTGAGCCTTCTTCAGAGAGCATCCTGCAATGAGGGTGAGTTCATCCACTGAAGCCATCTGAAAATAGCCGAGGATCTCAGACTTGAGTTTGGTTAGAGTCTCGTTTGACTGGTCAGCGTCAGAGTCCAGTAATGAAATGACAGAAGAGGCATCCGAGTCGATGCATTCCTCCTCTGAGATCACCACCGACTGCCTTCTGCTCATCTGAGACGTTTGGGTCCTAAGAGATCTGCGTGGTTTCGGCGGGGGGGTGCAGGGACGTTGGGTGACCTGAGCTTTCTGACGGGGTTTTGTGACCCGTCTGGTGCGTTTGGCAGCAGGAGAAGTTTGAGATTCATCACTCTCAGATTCGACGGCTAAACATACAGATAGAATATAGAAGTTGTAACAACTACAAATAAAGTTCGCTGGAATCATGGTAACAGATTATAATGTCTTCATCCAAATTCTTTTTTAATTATAAGTTATATATCATCTTTCAAAATAATAAAAAACTTCATAATTAGAGAATAAATCTATAATGGAAGATCATAATGTAAGTATTTATTTTACAATGACGCAAGCAATCCGAGACTTCTTGCTTTGTGATGCTGCCTCCTAACCAACAGGTGTCAGTAGAGTCCAAGACGCTCTTATATTGGTGTTTAGACCAACAAAAAAGAGCCAGCAAACAAAAGTTACTTGGTGTTTCTGGACCTTTTCAAATTTTTGTTGGTCTTTTGTAGAATAAGACATTTCAGCTCAGCTCTGTAATTATGTAAAATTATTTTATTGCAGTTATTGGCATATTTCTGTATTTACAGTTTTTGCCAAACAAAATGCTTGCATGCTATTTATCGGCCAAGCAGAAAAAAAATTGTCCGATTGTAATATCGACGCATTATATTGGCCATGGTGTTATATCGGTCTATCGCTAGTATTTACTATTGACGTAGCTTTGAATAGAGATGCTGCGACACTCATGGCCAATTATTTAGAGTGAAGATTAAACTAATATTTCTTAACTTTCTAAAAGCACAAATTCACTGCATTTTCCTTTCCTCTTTTGATGGACAGTGTGACTGATAGTGTAAAAATTGCTTTTATCGACCGATACCGATTATTGGCCGATATACTGTAAATATGCATGTCTAGTTCTGCGTAGTCAGTTTAATACATTTGTGCTGTTGCAATGTTATGCATTAATTTTATGATAGTCCTATTATAAATAAATGATTACACAAAACTATATACAAATTTATAAAACATTTAAAACAGTATTGAACATATTGAAAATCACTTAAACGACAATAAAACGGCCCGTCAGATCTCACCAGTGTCAGAAAACATTCGTAACGCTTCTAAGGCATCTTCAACAAGCCAGCAATGTTCATGCAGTACATCCCTGAGTTCCTGTGAGAACAGATTACAGAATGAGCCCTCAAGCTAACACAAATATTTCTTCCGTGTACCATCACCAGCCTTCAGTCAACTTCAACATCAGTCATACCGAGTTACATTGTGTGCTTATTTACATTTTTGTTGAGGTGTGGGAACCTTCTCTGGAGTTTTCTCAGCATACGTTCCTGTTCTTTAGATCTTGGCTCTGGCTCTTCATCCTCTGAATCATCCATCTGTTAAGACAGAAAAAACGTTTCAGTATTTTTTATTCATAGACTAACTGATTTTCAATCAGCCTAAAAGGACCCATGTAACACCTCTCTTGATTTCACTTCACTGGCTGCCAGTTGCCGGCCGCATCAAGTGGAAATCTCTGCCACTGGCCTTCAGAACCATAGCGGCAAATTCCCCCATCTACCTTCGTGTCTACATTCCCTATCGTCATCTTTGGTCTGAAAATGAGCGACGCCTGGTTGTTCCATCACAGCGAGGCACCAAATCGCTTGAAAAAACATTTACCGCCTTGTGGTGGAATGAACTGCCAGCCTCCACCCGAACTGCAGCATCCTTCACAACTTTCAAAAACAGCTCAAAACATACCTGTCCCGCATTTATTTGACTAACCAATATCTGTCTGTGTCCAAAAAAAAAGTGTTGTTTATTCTCCCCTTTGCTCACTCCAGCTTTAATCCTCCTAGTACCATGGCCTTGTAAACTAACAGTATTTTTAAGCGTGTTGACAAAATGTTTATATGCTCTCCTTTGGATAAAAGCGGCTGCCAAATGAATAAATTAAAACAATACACAGACTATTAGATATGTTAAATCAATATCTAATCTGCAATGAAAAGTACATAGATGTCACCTCAATAAATGTCTGCATTTCCCTCTTAAATTCTGTGGATTTTGCCCTGTCCATCCTAAGAGGTCAAGCGTTTTGTCTGTCTCTAACAATTAAAGTTAACCATATGTAAAATGTATTTATTTTTAAGGCGTAATTTAAAAATCTGTCACCTATATATCTTTATGTGCTTTATAAATGAATAAAAATGATTTTATTTCTTTAATTTAACTTTAATCTTTATGCTTGAAATTTCCAAAGCTTTGACTTTTTCTGAAGGATAAACTTTTCTCTGACGCTTTGCGGAGATGAGAACAAAAAAGGCATTTTGTATCCCATTCATGAAGAGTGTCACATGCTTATTCATTTACACTCCCCAGTGACAAATGACGAATAATGCAGCAGTAAATCATCCAGAAATGGGATTAACCAGCAGCCTGGCAGCTGATATCCCATGTGAAAAAGACATACTGTAAGTGACCTTGATCGCGACACTGTTTTCAATTTAGCCTCAGTAGCTCTGCAGGGGCATAAAAGGCTTTGCTGTCAGAATTGAGAGAATCAGTGAGATAGCGTGCCGCGGTAATCCAATGACTGAGCTCACCGACGGATCCCGCCTCTTTTTGCTGTGCCGGGAGCTGGTGCTCTCCAGGGAAGAGCCACACATCTGCTGCCGTCTCCTCTCGTGGACCAAATCAGAGTCTGAAAAAGAGAGCATGTCGACAGGACTCAGAGGCGCACTGATCAATGCCGTAAACGCATCTTCATCTCACATCTCAGTTGTGTGAGAGCGATCAATACGGTTTTATTATGGGATCTGTTAAGACTGATGGAGCAACTCGCCAGGGTCATCTGTACCTGCTCTCTCAGATGTGTTCAAGGGTGAGGGGGATGCGCTCTCGGTCACCTGAAATGTCAACGAGATGATAATTGTCACACAATATAAAAACACGGCTACAAGAATGCTTGGTATTGTTTACTCTATATTTGTACGTTTTTTAATAAAAAAATTGAAATTGATCAACACAAAAATATGCATCTTGAGCATGTTCTGCAACCTGTCTGCACTGGCATCTGCCCAATTTGGCTTTACTGGTTTATAATCAACATCATAAAATATAAAAAACGCTTTCTCACCCATATTATAATCATACGCCTCATACGCCTATTAAAATGATACTTCACCCAAAAACAAAAATTCTGTCATCATTTACTAACCCTCAAACCTGTATGACTTTCTCTCTTCTGCCGAACACAAAAGAAGATATTTTGAAAAATGTTGTTCACTGGACCACATTCACTTGTGTCTATACAACAGTATAGTGCTGTTCGGATACCAACTTTCTTCAAAATATCTTCTTTTGTGTCACACAGGTTTGAAACGACAAGAGGGTGAGTAAATAATGATAGAATTTTCTTTTTTGGGTGAACTATCACTTTAATATTTCCACTTTATACAAGAGTATACAATTTTACAGCCGTTCATTCATTACTTGCATTGTTGTCTGCGACTGGTTGGGAACCACAGCTTTAAGGGAACTAAGAAGAAAATGGTTGTCTTTACCATTAGTTGTTTCTGGCTTCTTTGTGAGGTAGATCTGTGCTGCTGAACTCCCGCTGTCTTCAACTCCGTCACCTCCACCTCACCAGAAGACGGTGATGCCACATTCTCATTTGATTCTGCTTTGTTCTCAGACTCCTCTTGGCTTGATATCAAAGTGTGTAAAACATGCGGTTATGCATTTGCGTGCTTTCAACCGTGCAAGTTTTGATGCTGCATGCTGAAGTTGATAACTCACCTGACTAGCATCAAAGAACTGCCAGATATCTCAACATCAGAGTCAGAATCAGAATGGGAGATGGAGAGAGATGTTCCTGATGGACGTTTGGGTTCAGGCGTCTCCGGAATGATATTATCTGACTCTGTTGAATAAAGCATGAGAAGCATTTCATTTTTTCTACACGACTGCAAAATCCACGTGAAGTTGTAAGACAGACACAATTGGTTACAATCATGCATTTGGCAGATGCTTTTATCCAAAAAGCATTCAAGCTTTTTCTTAACCTTCACCTGCTCTTTTCAGGCAAATGGAGGAAAATTATACTGTTCAAAAGTTTATCTATTTTTATTACATTTTATAAAAAACTGTCTTCATTTATTCACCCCAATGATACTTAAAACCCTTATATGACTTTTCCATAGATATTTTAAGAAATATATGTTTTTTGTGACCGTTGTTTTTGCCCATACAATGGGAGGAAATGTTGTTCGTTTACTAACTTGATTCAATTCAAAATATAGCTGCTGTCCTTCCGAAACCTCTGATGTCCATATTCACTGTTTTTCAAGAAATGGAACCCTGAACTTTTTAACTATGCGTAGTTGACAAGCACTTTGTAATACTTTTTTATGTGTTAATATTTGTTAAACCCAGTGACAAACATAAAGGGTGACTTATAATAATGATTTATGGCAAAAAAAAATATGGAGATACAAGGTTTCACAAGGACAGCAGCGATATGTTCTTAGTTTTGTGTTCTACAAAAGAAAGAAAGTCATACAGGTTTGAAATGACATGAAGGTGAATTATCCCTTTGTGCTGAAATGTCATTTTTTAATCAAACCTATTTGGGTTTTACTTAAGTTTTATTTAATGTTGCAAGCGCATCTCGTGTGCATACCACTTGAAGACCAATAATATTTTCATTTATTTTCCAATAAACAGTCTTGTCTTCTCAACACTGTCACTTGTCACAGCCTACCAGAAGGATCCACATGATTTGAGGATGCTGCTCCATTCCTTCTTCTCATTGTTCACGCTTTCTGTGCTTGGACAACAGCTGAATCCGGGTTTAAATCTCATGTCATGAATCTATTGATACGGTCATAATCGACATCTGACTCGCAGTTCCCCGGATCAATCCATCCATCGAAACGAACGGACTTTGGACAACAATGACATCTTTCTCTCTCTCTCCATAACAAAGGACTCTCACTCCGCCGAGAAAATGAATTATCGCTTTGCCAATAAACAGCCTTTCGTCGGCCTCTGTCATTGATAATGACCACCAAACCCCGTTGAACTCTTTGAATTCCTCTGCTCGTTATTGTTGGAAGAGGAGATATTTCGCCGGTTGTATCTCATGTCAGAAAGACCGCACAAGCTAACCGGTTATCGGTTATAAGTACGGTGGCCGTAGAGGTACGCACGTGTACTCACATGAGCACATACTTGAGTCGCAGCGGGACCGAGTGTGATAGAAGATGGTGATGATTAAACCAATAATGCATTATTAAGATTACGTTATTGTGTTATAAACAGACTACCACAATAATAAATACAACCCACTGTTTAGTTTGTTGCATCTCAATCAATTTAAATAAAAGAACATATAAAATTGAAGAGCACGCTTTAATGTGTATATAGCGTTTATATGTCTATTCGCACTCTTGTACTGAGATGCCAAACATCACTTCGTTATTTGATTGACAAAAGCTCTGTGCATCTGATCACTCTTATCAAGGATGAAAGCTGGAAGGAGCCGAGACAACAATAACAAAGGCGTTTCAGATGCCGCTGACGCTGCGAGGTGACGTGCTACGACTGCAGTATACTGCAGCGACTGTTTTCACACATGCCTTCATAGTACGCTTACAATACCGCGCTCGCGTGCTAGTGCTTTACGCATTTATTCTGGTGTTTTTGAAATGATTAAAGTGTTAAGTAATTATTTTGCTTTCTGTGTTATGTAATACATTCATTACTGTTAGTAGAGCGGCTACGAACTGACGTGGAAACATATAAAGTCATGAATGGTACTAACGTCACAGGAATCAAATCATTTCATCTCACGAAAAAAACAAAACCACGAATTTGTATTGTTTTTAACTAAGATGTGACGTAATGTTCAACCTGCTGTCAGTTTAAATTCGGTCAGTCTCGCGAGTAATGTTACAACAGGCGGTAGCGCTGCACGCGCGCGCACGGACGATGGTGCCAAAACGTATAAACTTAAGAACTAACATTTTTATTTTTGAACTTGAATAATCATGATGGCAGATATTTAATGACAATTCAAATACAAGTCAAATTCGGAATATCTGAAAATATTGGTGAATACGTGTAAATGCTTGATTAAAGATAGTGATTCAACATTTCTTCATGTCTTTTATTTGACAGGTCGCGATCGGTCCGCTCAATGCAACGAAGTGTAACGAGGGAACCTGCATGTATATTTGTGAATGCCTGTATTTGTGAAAAAGCATGTTGCCAGACGCCTTCCTGCACTGACGTCAGGCCAGTTGTTTTGGGTCGCTCGACCAATCGCAAGCGCGCTCCCACATCTACAGGAGCCGACGTGGGTCCGTCCTCGCGCCAGCTTTTATCCACTGATGCTCATCACAACGCCCCCTCGGTAGGGTGCACGCACGGGGCTCTCAGACTGCTGCTGCTTTAAACAGCAGCTCTGACATGGAAACCCCATTGCAGTTGCAGAACGATTTCTATCCAGAGCAGCAGCAGCAGCAGCAGCACTGTAAGTACCAGCAATACTGCGGACGCGAGGACGAGCGCTCCATCAGGCACTGCACCTGCAATAACTCCTCCACCTGCGAGGATGGGAGAAAACGGCTACCTTTGCACGGGACGCCGCTGGGAACTTTGAGGACGCCGTCCGTGTCATCTTCAACCAGGCAAGGTGCTCAGTACAGCGAGTTCACGCCCTCTAGTCATGGTAGTTCATTCAGACATCATCCTCATCGCGACCAGAACCGGCAGAATCATCGGGGCAGTCCGGCCAGCAGCCACAGAGAGAGTAACTCTTACACCCAAATAGCCATGAGCAGCTGCAGATATAACGGCGGCGTGATGCGGCCGCTGAGCAACTTGGGCTCGTCCCGCAGAAACCTGCACGAGTTTGATTCGGAGTCCCAACCACTGCAGCCGGTGTCTGCGGCGGACCCTTCCGATTCCGTCCCCTCCAAACCGGAGAACAACTCCACCACCCTCATGCCTTACTCGGCGGGGGACGGAGGAGGGGGCGGATGCGGCCACAGCGGAGGCAAATCGGGCAAGAAGAAGAACCAGAACATCGGACAGAAGCTCGGGCACAGGAGGGCCTTGTTTGAGAAGAGAAAGCGCTTGAGCGACTACGCGCTCATCTTTGGGATGTTTGGCATCGTGGTGATGGTTATTGAGACTGAACTCTCGTGGGGAGCCTACGGAAAGGTGCGTAACTTAATAGCGCCCGAATCCTGCGGGTGTCCCACATGTAGGTCAGAATTCATTAACGCGGGTCCGCTGGGCGAATTACAAGGAGAACTTTGGCAAGTGCGGATGAAAGGAAAACTGTGGCAAGGTCACGTTTATCCTTCACGTTTTTGGCTCTTTTAACGCACTGTGGCAGACAGTACGTTTAGACGAGGCAGTGCAGTTGACATATGAATTGTCACTCTTAAAAAGTGATGAGAATAGTCAGAAATATTTTTTTCTGTTTTTAGT
Organism: Triplophysa dalaica; assembly: GCF_015846415.1. NCBI lineage: Eukaryota > Metazoa > Chordata > Actinopteri > Cypriniformes > Nemacheilidae > Triplophysa > Triplophysa dalaica. Next base: position 7,802,636 of record NC_079563.1, read on the forward strand.
TTAGTTCACATTTCTTTAATTCGTTTATAGGGGTAATAAACTTGGAACTCTCACACGCTCAAAATAAAGTAGAATCAATATAATTTAATATTGCTTGTAAAGTATGCCTCTTCACTTTTAGATGTGCAAAATATATTTTTTTCAACAAAATGTCTAAGCAATTTATTTAACACGAAAGATACAGATGCAGTTATTCAGAATATAGGTATGGGTTTAATAGCCCGATCTGAAGGGACTTCTATTTGTAGCTGTACCTTCATGGTGTGACCCCTTGGAGGGAAAATCAAATGTCAGGTGGCTTTAAAAAAGCTGTATACTATTAGTTTCTTTATAGCTTGAATTGCAACAATGCATTTAGTTCTGTATACAAAATTAGGTTAAAAACTCTTAACTTGTGACTGCGTAATTCACGCACGCATGTGGTGCTGCTGATATGGTAAGATCTGCAACTCAGTCCTCACAAAAATGTGCACAGTTTCAGTATTATTTGATAAAAAATGATTTAGCGCATTCGTGTGTACACTGACTAATCCAATTTGTTTTCTTTTTGCAGGAGTCACTGTATTCTTTAGCCCTGAAATGCCTGATAAGCCTTTCTACAATCATTCTTCTTGGTCTGATTATCATATATCACGCCAGGGAGATTCAGGTAACTCAACAAGCGTTTTGTCACACAACTTTAAGTGGTTTTTTTTTCAGAACGTTCTGTCGCCGTAAGAATCAATCAGTTTTCGAAACATCGTCATCTCAATACTAATGCGCAACACATTGCACTTGAAATGATATCCATTAACATGGATTTGCAATCGGGTTATCTTCCATCTAGTTGCATGCTCTCCATTCTCACTGGTTAAATGGAATCATGAAATCCGGTCAGAGGCTTGATGGCCTTAACAGCTGCTTACAGTTTAATAACTTTCTGAAGAGTCAGGTTTAATGAACGTCAAACCCCATAAAACGTTTTTTTGTATTTATTAATTTTCATTAAAAGATTACGGATATGCGTAAAAGCATAACATGAGATGCATAGACCATTAAGTTTGCTTTCCGCAACCTGCACTTAATATTTAATTGAGATATTTACCTCGTATATGTTCAGTCTGTGTCTTCAAATTGATATTTGTAAATATCCAAATGTTCCCTTGAGTGAGTTTTCTATGTGTTGCCCATAAATGGTCAGAGAAAGAACTACACCGGATGTTGGAAACTTTGTACTTGGACATACTTCAGTGCTGTGACCTTGCATCAGTGCATTGATCTATGAAATGAAATTAATTTTATTCTATTCAGCATCTATGTCTCTATTGTAATGCGTCACAATGCATTAAGTAATGCTTTTATGAAAGATGCCATTCAGCTTGCGCTGGCAAGGAGGAAATCCTGTACATTTTGAATAGCATCTATGATGCTGTTTCAGTCGGAAAAATTATGCATTATCGATTTCCCGATTTCTTTCTTTCTCTCTTCCAACATTCTCTCTTCCTTCTCATAAAATTCATGGCACTTTAAAACATTGCTTTGTTTGTATGCATCAAAACGCAATAAAAGTTGTTTTCCTTGCTGTTCGGTCTGCATTGTACCATTGCATCATGGGGAGGGAAAACCCAAGACTGGCCAATATAATCATTTCACTTTTATTTATTTTCTTGGCTGACACCTTCGTATGAAAGCAACTCGACAAGAAGGTTGATATATAGTGTAGTCGAGTGATATTTAAGTTATTACCAAAACATATAAATCAGGCACCTAGATTAGACCGAGGAGCACAAATAAGCTTGTACTGTCAGTGAAAACATAGTGCCAACAAGATCATAGCTCTATTGGCAGAATGGGGCGAATGTTATTAGTTAATGGTGGGCGGCCAGAGTAAAGGGGTAATACGATTAGTTGCGTTTTTTTTCTGTGGAGATTTCTGTGCAGAGGCGTACCAGAGGAAGAAATTTGTTAAAAACAGAGGCCATGTAGCAACATTCTGGAGGCACATTTATTTATAGAACAGTATAGAGTGTGGATGGGGGGTGAAAGAGATCAGGACACAACCCAGGCCGGACTTGAACCTCAGTTCTAGTGAGCCGACAGCTTTTTAAAATAAAATAAATATGAAAGGGAAGCCTACAGAACTTCAAAAACCACAGAACAGCACAAAGAAATGTAGATACGTGATAAATGAGTCGTGCATTGACGCCATATGGTAACTTTGGATGAGTTTACATCATTATTCACTGAAACATCATTCCGTGTGCCAAGATTATAAATTATGCAGATTAAGATTTGATTTGTTTTTAAAGAGTGACACCCCCCACACCCCCCCCCAAAAAAATGTTCAAACACATTCAGCTAAAATGTATGGCAAAGGCCATAATTCTGTGCATCTCATTTGGTGTTTCCTATATGTTAGAAATAGTTGTTAGATGTGAGGTATGTATGAGCAAATAATGAAAGGATATTTATTTTTGAGGTCGTTATTAAACTGAAATTTCATCAGATTTTTTTTTTTATTGTGATGTAATTTCAGGAATGGTTGGTTTCTGTAATCTAGTTGACAATGATTAAAGTCTGGATAGTGAACTGGGAGCAATGGGGTGTTTGAATAAGGGGTTTCACAATATACCAGTATTGTCATTAACAGTGATATAAAAAAACATGATTATGTTAATTGTACACATACGATAATACCGTTAATGATTCAGTACCGTTTAAAGGGGTCATATGACACGGCTAAAAAGAATATTATCGTTTTTTTTAGATGTAATGCAAAGTGTACATGATTTAAAGATCTGAAACGTTGTATTTTTCACACACAGTGCATGTTTGTATCTCCTCTTTGACCCGCCTCTCTTAAACGCACAGATTTTTTACAAAGCTCATCGCTTTGAAAAGCAAGGTGTGCTATGATTGGCCAGTTAACCAGTGCGTAGTGATTGGTCGAATACTGCAAGCATGTGACGGAAATGTAACGTCATATTTGGAACATCGGTTTCCAAAGCAATTGTGCTGACAGGCCCACATAACTTGCGTATACATTTGATCTTAGTCAAATCATACCACGAACTGACGTAGATTTGTGGGGGTGTGGTTGCACGATTTGTTTCTGGCAGGACTGGGTGAGCATTCGCTTTTAGATATAACACCTTTTGTTCCTACTACATGCATGGACAACTTAAAATGCACAAAAGACACAGAAAAATACATATTCACGCGACATGACCCCTTTAATGTTTTGGAGAATTTCTATCTTGGAGGATCTATTGTTAGAAATGCTATATAATATACATTACTAAGTCTTCAGAGGTGTACAAAGACCAAAAATAATGAAACATTATGTTTTTACTACCTTAGAGTTTCTATCTACATACACTGCGGGTCCCGTTGCATGGAATTCACCATGTTGTTTCTACACAAGGCCTAACGGACAAACTGCTCTACCGAGCACGTTTCGTAAATATGTTATCACCTTCGGCAAAGAAGCGAAAACGTAACAACACATTAGTCCTTTGAGAGGGGTGAAGTCAGCAGTTAACTGCAAGTCACAACCACGCCGCTAGATGCTGCTTAAATCTCCACATTGCTCCTTTAAGTGTGATATGTGGCCGAATAAGGAAATCTTTTAAAGAATTTGACTAAAACAAGCATGCGGATATCGTGATAATACCGCCACATTAAATTCGTCCAGCCGCAATAACAGCGAAATGAAAATCTGATACTGTGACAGCCCTACTCCGAATGAAAACAATTAAGCTTTCTTACATTAAGATATCTGAAGTCGCATGATCAAGACGTTTTTGTAGTGGAATCAGCCTGACCAACCTTTATAAGTCCAGGATATATTTAATCATTATGAGACCCCCAAAAAAGCCAAAAAGACCTTCAGCCAAGATGGAGAAACGGAAAGGGCAAGAATTTGGCCTGAAGGGAAAGGTTCTCGATCTAGCAAAGACTGCAGGTGATAAACAGCCATCCAGCAGAGATGTCAGAGAGCCACGGGGAGTATTTCTCTGTGTGGTTATTGAGCTGGAGATAATTAAGTAGTGCTGGTATACAGGAGAGGTTTGAGAAAGCATGCAATCCGATAACAGCGAACCAAGAGACCTGTTGTAAATATAAAAAACATTTTAGTAGCCTTTGTGTAGCTCCCCCGATGCCGGTTGTAGTACAGTGAGTTGACCTTTGCTTTTAACTTAGATGAAAGTATGCCGAACTGAGTGCATCTGAACTTTGCTTGGTTCATTTGTTAAAAGATAGAAGGCTGTTTTTCATCAAATTAAATTGAGTGGAGGATGTCATTCGGTGACAGGATGAGCAAATATGCACGGCCGATCCTCTTGTCATAGCCGGATCTCATGAAACAATGTTTAAAAAACAGCAATTCTGTCAACATTTATTCACCCTAATGTCTTTTCGAATCCACATGACCTTCTGTTGAATTTAAAATGAGATGTTTTGCAGGATGTCCAACGACTGGTTGGTGATTTACACCTCCAATGATTTTCTCTCGTAATCTCCCCCCTGCGCTGAAGCTTTCAAATCTCATTTGCACTTTGTTCATTGAAATAATTTTATATTTAGACGTGTCACAGCAGGGTAACCCACATTACCATATCCCCGACGTGGCAACTTTGAATGGCCCAATGGAGAAATCCAGCATCTTGGGGAATGTTTAAACGCGTTCTGCTTTTTCTTGTTTTGACGTTACGCAATTTTATCTGACTCCGAAAGACGAAAACCTATTATTTTTGCACCGACTACTTGAACATCCAGGTTGACGTTTTTTAAAATGATATTCAGAGGTTTAAGATTGAATTCAGTCATTAGTCAATTTGCATATACCTGTACACATAATCTTACAACAACTCTGGATCAATTCAAATAACCATTTATTTCCAATTACAAGTATTTTTCAGGTAATAAAATGTTGAACAAGCCAATCATAAATGCAAAACCTACAGCCAATTAAATACAAACATGATATTCGGATGATTAGATCAGAATTGCACACCTGACAAGAGAAATACACAGTGCTGTGTACTGTATGTCCAAAGGCTCTACTGCTGTGGAAATGAGGGGGAGAAGAGAACAGATGTGAAGGTGTGATTTTGCAATCATCATATATTGTTGCATGCTCTCTGAGATGGAGATGCAGAACCTTGTGGGGTGTTCGTTGTATTGGATGAGGTTCTGTGTTTCTCAGGATGTTGCGCGGACATCTTGGCACCAGCCTTACAGTAGCTTGTTTCTATAAATGTTTCATTTGTTTGAGTAATATGCACTAATTAAGTTTTTGACGTAACAATATTTATTTTATTGTATGGATGCATGTACGCCTGTTTACATCCGTGTACACACGGCAACTTTTTAATATGTATGCAAATCTCCTCCCCAAAAAAGCCATTAAGAGCTCTGGCTCTGTGACCATAAAGGGTTGAGCAGTTTTATTACATTTCACACTGTTGAAATATGGTGGCGGATATTCACCCTCTGTAATATTTAGGAGCTGTAAGTCTCTGAGGGACATTAATCATGTGAATGCTTTAACAGAAAATGTGTTTTGAATGTGGATTTTTAGTACACGTACATCTGGTGACTAATGGTGGATTCACACGGTACGCGGTGAGCGGTGGAATTTACTCGCGGCAGACGCCTTTAAGCCTATGCGGGTGCCGTTCACAAAAATTTCAAATATTTGTATCTTCAGCTGCGCCTGCCGCAAAGAGCCGTGCCCGTTGGAAGTTGCAGGCACCGCTCGCGCACCGCCAACAAATCGGCCCGCATTTTGACGCTTACCTTTTGAAAATGAACTGGACAAACGCGACTGCCGCATACCGTGTGAATCCACCATAAGGCAGGTGATGGGCACACGTGAAAGGCGCTGATGCAGAATGGGGGATGTGTGATGTGTTTTCCTGTGACATCTTCCCCTAACCTGAGACGACTGACTTGTGTCACGTAGTGTCACGTATCCACGTAACCAGTGACTCCTGATTTTTCACTGGGCAGGGTTACAGTACAGATATTTAGGACATTTACAGTTTTATTTGAATCGCTACTTACATTAAACTTCAAACAAGAAGCATTTTCTTTAAGCAGGGTTACAGTATCGAAAGTTCAGGATTATTCGTGAGAGTTTTACTTAAAACGTTTGTTTACATCCTTGTATAAGAAAGTTAAATGAGGGTTGCAGTTAACCTAAAATAATTTGCTTGCATTTTCACTGAGCAGGGGTACTTTATAGATCCAAAATTGTAAGTTAATGTTTCACGTAAATCACTTAACAAGAAAGTTAAATTAGGTTGCGGTTAACTTAAGCTACAGGCATACATAATACAACAGCTGTCATAGTTTACTGACAGCGTTCAATTACACAGACTTCAGCTCGGAGACCTCGTGGGTCTTTCCTCAAAGAAACTTGAAAGCAGGAGCGACCTGCAACTGAGGATTTACTTAGCAAAGTGGCCTCTTAGGGCCCACTTTGATATCATAAATTAACCATTGCATTAATTTGTAATTGGGCTGAACCTCTCTACCTATTTCTTTAATGAGATTGAGCAATTCCTTTTCGTAGCGACAAGATATATGTTCTCTTTCTCTACATTACACAGATTAAATATTGAGCCACGCTCCATTAGCTATATTGAGCTCTTCTGAAACCAGTAACTAACCCCTGCTGTCGACCAGACAGACGGATTGCATGGGCAGATGACCTTTTGTCCGTGCCCCTGTCAGGGCAATGTAAGGGGAAATGTCTACGTAAACACAAACCTCAGAGGCTTAGGGATGAAGGCGTGTTAAATAGATAATTTTTATTGTCCCGGTAGACTTTAGGTCTAGTGACAGTGAGGATGTTACTGATAAACAGTGGTAGGTCTGAAAAATACAAAAAATATCAAATAAAATAATAAATCACAAGGTAAAACAAGCTTCTCAGCCACTTTAACTTGGTTGGAATTAAATAACAATTTATTAAAACGTAAACTATTAAAGCATTTCTTTTTATTGCATTAAATAAAATATTGAATAGATATTTTTCATTAAAATGTATGTTTAGAGCAAGGCAGTAAAATTATTTAAAAAAATTAAAGTAAATTAAATACATTTATTTTAGCAGCATATTTTTTAATTAAATAATAAAAACACAAAAGCAAATTGTAAAAAATGATACTAAAGTGAACAATAAACAAAAACATAAAAGATTATAAAAAATCAAGAAAAACAAAACAAAACTTGAAAACAAAATTATGCTAACAAAAACACTGCCTCCCCCCTGCTTTACTGTAACGCTTATACTATTCTTCACAATGCTTCACCAGACATGACTTAAAAATCATTTTGGGAATACGTAATGTCGTTTTAGTTAATAGTCGATTTGGTTGAATTAGTTGCCCAGTCGGGCGCACAAGTCTTGTTCGGGTTATCTGGTACGACCCTTAGCTCTTGTAAGCGGGTCATTACACGTGCACCTTCCCCTCTGTTGTCAAATTCAGCATTTTTCCATAACTACCCGCTCGAGCTCTCAGTTGGAATACTAGATACTTGAAGGTGAAGCACCCTCGAGTATTGTATTGCAGGTTGTCCATTACCATAATTGGTTTTACCTACCAAGTAGGCTTCCTTACATAACCCATTTTAAATGTTTAATCACTCCATTCCGAAGCCACAGAGCTGTGGAGCGTTGCCTTTGTGACAGCCGGCGTTTTGCTCAAATAAAACAAAATTAAAGCTTTGCGGTTATCATCCTTTGTGCAGGCTGTGTCGTCCGTCGGTTGTTGTTATTGTTGTTAAGCTTTGAATAAGATAGCGTCTGTCACCGGCTGAAAAGGCAGCTTGTGTTTCGCTGTCTAAGTTACACTCGCACGGAAAGTCGAACAACGGCCTGGACTAACAGACGGGCTGGTTAATGTTACAGCCTCGCTGGCAACTGGCAGGCCTTTCAGGCACTTGATGTGTCCTGTCCGCTCTGAAATCTCCATCTCTTCTATACGATTTCCATCAGGAATAAATGAGACTGTTTAATCTCGATTAGGTTTGATTATTTTGAAGTATCTTGTGTTACGTTGGATTTAAACCGTGCAGTGGCTGTGAGGGATTAGTGTCATATTTTGAAGCTCTGTGATTTTGAAGCGTGCATGTGCCGGCGTGGGGCTACCAAAAACACTTGTTGTTTTGTCATTATTGAAGAGTTTTGGTTTGGGAAACACTTGTTAAAAGCTTTGACGTGTGAAGAATTTATTTTCAGTGGGATTAATTCAGGTTTATGTGCCACTTTTTCAAACAGGCATCACTGTCCTGCTCACAACGTACTTAGGGATAGGACAAATTGCACAAAACTCCCTAGCAACAGCACAGCATCTTATCAACATCCCCTCTGAGCTCCTTAGCAGCCACATAGCAACACCCTTTTTGGTCTTAGCAGCAACAACTTAAACAAATGTAATGTGTCCCAAACTTAACTTCCGATAGACCTCCTGAAAGTCGGCGTTAAATCCAATATATGTTATTTGCACTAAGAATTTGACATTAATTCGATCAGAATGTATGTATTATTAGACGTCATTACTTACCACCTGTATGGCAACATTAACTAGATTGCTGAAGCAACTACTGTTTCGTGGAAACAGTCATAACCACATTGTTTATTTCCCCAAAGATGCATCGTGCTATGGTGGTCAACCAGCGAGTTATGTGGTTGTTCGGGAAACGCACCCCAGGACAGCATCATGGTGGCAATTTTTGCATGTGTGAATTTTAGGTTAATCTTAATTTTTTGAAAATCTTAATTTTATTTAATATCCCTGAAAATAAGATGTGGTTTGTTGAGCTCATTTAATTTCCAGAAGTAGAGCGTATTTTTGTCTTAATGAGGACAACAGGGATTAGAAATTCAGGGTAAATGAAGGTAACTTAACATTGTGTCTGTTTATATATTTTAAGATTGTCTTCTGTCAGGTTTTATTGTACAATGTCATTTAAATGTATTTAATAATCTGGCTCTTTTTATGCTTGGACGTTGATAGAGAGATATCTAAACCTTCTTAAAGTAATATACTTCCTTTGTGTTATCCATTAGTGTTATTCAAAACTATGTCAAATTGACATTTTAAAGGTAAATTACATTTGCATTTATTTATTTAGCGTACACTTTTATCCAACGCAACTTACAAATGAGAGAGCATTTTAACAATTTGTCTAAGGAGGATCTACCAAAATCTAAAAAAATCTACCAGAATTTAGTGAGGTTTATGGTGTAGAGGTCCATTTTATAAAATTTAGCAACATCTAGTGGTGAGGTTGTGAATTGCAACCAACGGCTCACTCCCTTTCGAAGCACTGCAGCGGCTGTCGCAGGACTAAGATGATGTCATGATTTCGATTCTTTGCGAAGGAGATAACATATTTAACACTGAGAATTCCATGTAAGAGGACCCGCGGTGTATGCAGTTAGAAAAATAGCTCATTCTAAGGTAAGAAAAACATCATTATGTAAGGTCTATACAACACTTAATACATAGTTATTTAGATTATATTGCATTTCTGTCAATAGATCCTATAAAATAATACACACTAGACCTTTAAGAAACTACCAATTGAGTAGGAGAAATACAGTACAATATATTCCCTAAAAACAAAGCAAAATAATTATGAAAATGATATTTTGAGTGCCACCATTATGTGAGCGAGAATCCTATAAAACAATCTTAGAAGCCTCAAGCAAAACTCATATTAGAAAATTACTCTCTTGTGCTCCACATAAACCTATTACTGTGTGAAATAGCCGGGTGTTATACGACGGCAGGAGACCCATTTGCACATATTGCATCAGGGGTTTATCATTTGTGACTCTTTCTCATATCAGATAGCCACAGTCACGTTGGATAAAGTCTGTCAGCAAGAAGCCTTTGAATTGTGCTGACTGGACTACTCGGGTGAAATATCTCTCCCTGATGGTGGCAGCCGAGTAGACCTTGAGCTGATTGAATGTGCTGGAAGCAACCGCAGTTGATTGGCACAGAGCGTTGAGGAGTGCAGGGATTTGCAAAAATCGTGTTTCAGAAGATAAAATCTTGTCGATAACATATAAACATGTCTTGACAGATCTACCCTGAGCACGAGATGATATATACTTCTGTACAAGCCAGTGTGATTTAGTCTGGACTAAAAATACAGTGTCTATGATGCCTGGTTCCTTGGAGAAAACTACATTACCCATAATTCTGAAGCGTGTTCTGCCAATTATTAGAGATTATCCTATTATCCCTAAAGTTAGACTACATTGAGTTTATTATATTGTGGGTTTTTTCACTTTCATATTTATAATGCTTCATGGGACAAATTGTTCCTTTGTTCATGAAAAATGACGATAACGCTTCATAGTATCACTTCACAATTAATTATAACTGCACTAATTTGCTGTTAGTGGACACAGTTGGGCACTTTGTAATCCAATTGATATTTAACATAAATGTCATAACACTGTCTTTGTTTGTTTATTTAATGTTAAGACTTTCAAGACATCCATTTATTTTTGGTATTTTTTATCTTATTTGCCTCATAAATTCCATTCATTTGTATGTAAAATATATTTTTTTAATGTTTTTTGTATTTGTGTGTTTTTTCCACCTTAAACATTATTTTCATAAGAAAACATGATTCCTCTTTTTTAAAACACAACAAAAACCCTCGAAATTCCAATCACTTTTGTTTTTTAGGGAACTGATGGAATCAAAATAGCATGTACATGTCATTTTAATGGCAGAAAAACTATAAACTAATGCTGTTACAAACTTAACATCTTAAGTTCTAGACATTATCACAAGTTAAAATTTAAAACCAATGTAGTCTGGTAAAACAGCGCAAAGATGCCAAAATATGCTTACTATTTAATGCATTCCATAAGATAGAGAGAAAGTGGGAGAGAGTAGTCAAATGTAAAGGTATGTTGTTAGGTTTATTGTAAAATATAAATATATGTTGTTTTTCTTTGATTAAAAAATATATTAAAGAAATACGGGTCGCAAAAAGATAACATTTACATGCACAATATTGACGCAAACTTAGGTGTCCCGTATACGGAACTGGTGACAGTTATCAGGCTACACACCTCTTTGCCATTGTTCTGCTACAGAATAAATTGAAAACTTCACTGTCACAGGGTAGCAGTAGCAAATCTTGCAGTTTGACTTTGATCTCACATTGAAGTGTGTGTGCATCCTCTTGCCTTGCTTTTGTAGTCTTGTGGAAGGATCATAACAGTACTCACTTGTTTAGTGTGGAGAGAGACATGGCATTGTTTGTTTTGGCATGCCATGGCTCTCTCCGGTCTCGTCTCTTGACCCCCCTCATTTCCTCGTTTAGGTTCCCGCAATTGTTTCATAACCCACAGCTGCCCATTTTTATCTTCCCTTCTTAGTTCCCATATATATTTCCCTTGTGTTTCTTGTCCTGTGCTGTTTCGTTTAGCTTGTTACCCTGCAATGGGTTTGCTTTGGTTAGTATCGTGCCATGTTGTATGTTTACTCAATTGTATGTTTGTGGGTGTGTGCGTGTTTGTGTGTGTATATGTGCCTACCACACTGAGGATGTTCTATGATCTGCATTAAATGGGTTTTGTTGTATGTTTATTTTATTGGTCAAATAAAAAAGTTGCTGTTTTTACTTTCCCATTCATTTCCTAATAGCTCATTATGGAGTTTTTTATTTTCACCAACTTAACATTGTTGAATAAAGTCCAACTTTATTAGGTGTCCTAAGTAGGAAACTGTAGGAAAAGTAGCCGAGTTTTGTACCGATCAAATTAAGAGAACAAGTTATTAGAAAAGCTAAATCGTTTTGCCCACATTTGTCCCCAACATCACTTTGGGGTTAATGCATTGGCTAACATTAACCAACAATGAACCATTTCTACAGCACTTAAAAATCTTACTTCATGTTCATTTTGACATTTACTAAAACATCTTTGAATATTTAACATCATGCAACATTTGTTAATGCAACCTAAACTAACATGAAAAATAGTATATTACTGATGTTAACAAATACAACCTTATTTTCATTTTTGGGGATTTTCATATACTGTTTGCTTCAAATTTAATAATGTTGATTTAGAACTCTTTAATAAAGAATTTGGTTACACTTTACATTAACTTGTGTACATTTTAGATACCACAACAGTTAAGATGAAATGATAATGAAACTTTAATAACATTTGTTAATATTCTTGGTCAATGTTATTGTTTACATATATTATTCATAAACTTACAATTAATAAGAACTGTTATATATTGTAAACAACAACAATGGCCTATTTACATTTTATATCAAGATTAATTATTCTGTGTTTAAAAAAAATAAGATCATTTTAAATTCATGATACATACACAATGCACTATTGTTATCATATTTTATTAAATATAAAATTTCCTATGGATAAAATAAATTGCAAAAATAGATTTCAAACCAAAGCCACAGTAAAAGTTAGCGGGCAGTCTTACTCTCTGTCATTGAGTAAAGCAGACGGAGCATATGATCTGTACTTGAAGGAAATATTTATGGAATTGAGCAGGAGAGGCAGGAGAGAACATTTCTGTGAATCAGGACATGAAGAAAGCAATGTGGCTCCTGATGCCGCCTGTCATAGAGAGAAAACTGTCTGTGTTTGGCATAAGTCTGCTAAGCTGAGGTGCAGAGAATGAGATGCAGGTGGAGGTTCATCATATCTATGGACTCAGAGATGTCACAAACATCCCAAACTGAAAAAAACATTTTGTTAAGTAGTATCGTTGCTTTGTTTTCCGCCAGAAATGTCCGAACAACCTTCAAGCTAGTTTTACTCAAGTAGTAAAATTATAACTTGAAACTCTGTTTATTTTTCTTTCTCGGTTGGCAACATTTGTTTAACAGTTTTTGAGCATTGTAGACTTTTGGAAAATAAAGCAGTATAATTTATCAGCTAACAAATGGTCTTCAATAGAGCATATACAGTACATTCATTAAAAAGCCATTCTGTCATGAACATTTACATTTGAGTTTCAATTTTTAATTTGTAAAGGAAAGTATTTTCATAATATCAATTCAAAACAAAAATAAATTATGTCAAATCCATGTTCACACTTGACTTCTTTTTTGACAAGAAATTGACAACAAATGGCACTTTTTTAGTTTAAAAAACATTTGCAGCGTTGTGGTTTCAAATAGCAGCCAGTAGCTGTTTAAAGATGGCATTTGTGCACGAAGGCATCTTAGAGAGAAAGGCTTCATAGGCAGCGTAACCAAAGTCTATTTGAATTATACACAGAGAGCGTCTTTGCAATAACCATTCACATATTTAAAAACTACAATTGTAGGTTCTCGCTAGAAATGCAATCAGAAGTTATTGAAAGTGAAAATTCTTCATTTATACAAAACGTTGCTCCAACTGGCGTTTCGGCTGCCATTTTATTTTTTATCGAGCTTGAGCCTTCTCCACCAATCACGTTCCTCGCATGTTGTTACGGAAGTGACAGGTCCCTGGTTAGCTGTGAAAAGGTGCTTACCATGTTTTTCAAAAAAGTTGAACTTTTTCAACCTCAAAAGACGCTCTGAGCTGTCGTAAAAGACGCTGGCGTTTAAAAATGCGCTCAGGACTTTTTCCGAAAACAAGGTTTACTCCATAGGATTATAATGCAAAACAGACACTAGCAACTTCAAAAAAGAAGTCAAGTGTGAACACGGCCTTATACAGTTTTCTTCAAGTAAAGGTTTAAGCATTGAGGTATTTGAAGGATTTTTTTTTTAATTTTTTGTATTTTGGAAGAAGGGGAGTTCTCCACTCATACTCATTCTTTGTTTTTTCATTTTCTCTGAATAGTTGTTTATGGTGGACAACGCAGCAGATGATTGGAGGATAGCCATGACCTACGAGCGCATCTTCTTCATGTGCCTGGAGATCCTGGTGTGCGCCATACACCCCATCCCGGGCAACTACACCTTCACCTGGACAGCGCGCCTGGCCTTTTCCTACGCGCCATCCAAGACAGACGCTGATGTGGATATCATCCTGTCCATTCCCATGTTTCTTCGTTTGTACCTCATCGCTCGGGTCATGTTGCTGCATAGCAAACTCTTCACCGATGCTTCATCTCGCAGTATCGGTGCCCTCAACAAGATAAACTTCAACACACGCTTTGTCATGAAAACCCTTATGACTATCTGCCCAGGCACAGTACTGCTGGTGTTCACCATCTCCCTGTGGATCATCGCCGCCTGGACTGTGAGGGCGTGCGAAAGGTGGCACGCTTTGTTGATTGATAGAAGTTGAAATCTTTTGACCGTGCAGTTTTCTTTCTAGCGCTGGTGTTTTTTCTTTGAAGCGTGACAAGAACGTCAACGAGCAGATTTTTTTAATGAATAGAATGCAGTTATGTCATGATTTGCTAATTGGTAGTTGGTTACACGTACCTCCCCTTAAAGTTGAAAATTTTGTCATCATTTACTCACCCTCTTGTCATGTCAAACCTTCATGACTTACTTTCTATCACTAAACACAAAAGAAGACATTTTGAAGAACATTGTTGACCGAACAGCTCCGGCCCCCATTCACTTCTATTGTATGGACACAAAACCATTGCTAGTCAATGGGGGCCAGTAAACAAAGTATCTTCTTTTGTGTTCTGCTGAAGAAAGAAAGTCATAAAGGTTTGAAATGACAAGAGGGTGAGTAAATGATGACAGAATTTTCATTTTTGGGTGAACTATCACTTTAACGGGAGGTGTGGATAGTGCAGGATGAGTCATCAATTATTTTTTTGTTTTATGTTAATGGTTAAAAGTTCATTTTAAGTGCATGATGTTTGCACATGTTTAGAAGTTTTTAAATATAGCATAAAGCTACTTTAGATTTAACTAATATAGTATTACAAAGTAAAAAAAATAATTTTAGGTAAAGGAACAAAGGCCCCTAAAAATGAATTATAAAATATAAATACCAGGTTTGATTTAACAAAAGAAATCGCAATAAAATAATGCTCAGATTATATAATACTGTTAGCTCACACCCCTCCAGATATTTATTAAAAATAGCATAGGCCCACTTTATAACATTACATTTCACAAAAATACGTTTGTACGGTTTTAAATGATAGAGATACTCCATACTGGCAAAAGTAAGTGGTCACCCAGACCCATATGTGGTTGTTGAACATTTAATTAAGTAAGTAAAAGCCACTGACAGGAATCAATATAGAGTCCTGTGAAAGCTTTCCATTAGCTGTTGGAACATAGCTGCAGAGATTTCCTCCCTGTCAAACAACTCAACATTCCAGTTCATCCCAAATGTGTCTACTGTTGGGTCAGACCTGTCAACTTATCATCCGGGCCTATAGCCTTGAACTATAAGCCACTAGTCCAAAATCAATTTACATTTTTACAGTCGAGTCAATAGACCTTTAGTGTTGCTATAAAACCCGGCCTTAATTCACAGGTCTGGTGTAAATCAGATTCGTAAACTTGAAATTACTTTATAAAGGGATGGAGATTTAATTTGAAAGGGGGTTTTGACACTCTTTTGGCCATGTAGATGACTGTTCATGATGTAGACATAAAGTGTTTCAAACAATTTCAAGTAGTCAAATTTAAAGGTATAGTTCACCCAAAAATGATATTTACCCCATAACATACTCACCCTCCTGCAGGTGTATACCGTATGCCTTCTCTTCCTCAGCCGAACACATTCGGAGACGTGTTTAAATTCAGCAAAGAGCTGTAAAGTAAATGCAACTGCAAAAGTGAATCTAGTTTTAAGACCATTTGAAAATATCACATTGTTTGAAATGTAATATCATATTATCTAAGGCCTGTTATTACGTCATTTTTTAGCAAAAATAACTTGTTGGGACCACTATTTAAAGAGAGAAAACAATTATGATGTCATTTATTCACCCTCATGTCGTTCAAAATCTCTACGTAGTGAAACACAAAAGAAGACATTTTGAGAAATGTCTCTGTGGTTTTGTGTCCATATACAATGGAAGTCAACGGGGTCAATGTTGTATCTTTAAAATACCTTCTTTTGTGTTCTTCATAGGAAAGGTATACAGATTTGAAATGACATGAGAGTAAATACTGTAAATGGTGAAAGAATTAGAATTTTTTGATAATATTTGGGTTTTTGTAGAAAAGAGACCCAACTACTTACTCGTTATTTTAGAGAGAAAGATACTCTTTCTTTAACCCGGTAAACCTTTCAGACTATCAAATCTCTCCTTTTGCAGTCCTGGAGGCCTATTGTGTGCACTGGCTGACCTTTTAAACAGCAGTTAAATAGACTTGGAAACTAAGTGTCTCAAGTCAGCTAGATTCCTCAAACAACCAATTACGTATTAGCTTACAACAACAACATAGCCTCAGACTACCAGTAAAGAGGAAACTACTTCAATGTATAAGGCAAGAGAACTACACAATATGGTGATAGATGGTGAGTGTATAGTCTGTATTATTGTCGATTCTGTACTGTTTACTCGTTATGTCCTTTCACTGCTTTCCATTGTTAGATACCATGACAACATGGATGTAACCAGCAATTTTCTGGGAGCCATGTGGTTGATCTCAATAACTTTTCTAACCATTGGATATGGGGATATGGTCCCCAATACATACTGTGGAAAAGGGGTGTGTCTCCTCACCGGCATTATGGTACGTTTATCTCAATGTCACGTATGGTTTGTTTTAAGCTTTACGCTGATTGTAAATGGGTTTCGTTTGTTTGTTTTGTCAGGGTGCCGGATGCACTGCTTTGGTGGTTGCTGTGGTCGCAAAAAAACTGGAATTAACCAAAGCCGAAAAACATGTACATAACTTTATGATGGACACCCAGCTGACAAAAAGGGTACGTTTGAACTCGCGAGCCCGCACCTCGCAGCGCCATTCAGCCACAGTTTTTCTTAATCCCTGTAGTAGCGTGGAAATTATATTTATTTGATCCAAAGTGGAAAGTAAGTTTACACTTGAGTGCATAAGTCGAGTGCATTTGTTATATAGTTCACCCCAAAAAGCAAGTTCTGTCATCATTTATTCACTCTAATGTCATTTTAAACCTGTTTATGACTCTTTGTTCTGTGGAACACAAAAGAAGATATTTTGAGAAATGTGTCTCTCTGTACGTGCAATGAAAGACAATGCGGACCAGCGTGGTTCGATTACCAACGTTTTTCAAAATATATTATTTTGTGTTCTGAAGAAAGAAAGTCTGGTATGTAAAAACATGAGGATGAATAAATGATAAATTGTTTTTGAGGGAACTTTCCCTATAATTAAAGAAAAAATAAAGATTTTATTAAGCAAACATTAAACATTTCTGCCTATCAGATTTTAATGCGTAAATTTTCATTTATCATAACGCATCACTCACAATCCCCATTCTCCTTTTTTTATATGACGCATTTATGCATTTTCAAGAGAAAATGTCATTTATTGGATTATAAAAGTGCCCTTTACACCAGAATGGAGGCAAACAGGAATTTGCGGTTGAATGTGAAGGACTAAACTTTTCTCAAACACATCCAGCATTCATATTATATTATGGCTTTAGACCAATACGTTTTTGTTACTCAACCAGTGGTGTACCCACATAGACAAAAATTGTGTATAAAGTAATATAATTGAATGTAAAAAGTACATTACATTTTCATTTATTCATTTAGCAGACGCTTTTATCCAGAGTTCTTACATTTACATTTCTTTGATCACAATTACAAGCAACAACATAAGCTACATTGAAAGAACAAGGACGATTGGGCGTCAACAGAAACAATGCTAACGCTATGCTAACACTCCCACAGGTGAAAAACACAGCTGCTAATGTACTCAGGGAGACGTGGCTTATTTATAAAAACACCAAGCTGGTGAGGAAGATGGACCACTCGAAAGTCAGGAAACATCAGCGCAAGTTCCTTCAAGCCATTCATCAGTAAGTCACTCGTCTAGAGACCCATAATAACGTCTCACTGTCTTGAATGTATGTTTTTCATCAACAGTCTTAACGGTCTGAGCTCTGAATTGTTTGACACCTGTAGCCCAGGGTAGACAGTGCTAATGATTTATTCAACGAGTCTGAATGGGTAAATCCATTTGCACTTTTCTATTCCAGGGACTTTAGATGTTGAGTATGGCTCTTTGAGATGTGCAAATATCTGTTTTTCTTCAATGATAAGGTTAATCCAGCTCTAAGTAAGACACTATATGCTGTTTCCGCATCAGTCCCACTTTTGATATTTATGGGGCATCTAAAAGCGGCAGTAAGTGCCCTGTAAATGTCACTTTCTTGCGGTGACTGATTTTCTTGAGATACCCAAAAGGCAAAAGGGTTATTAAACAGAAATCGTCCAAGTTTGTCGTTCAGAGATACTAGCTCGATACGGTTGGGTTATAAAACACATATCACAAGTCTGCTTTCCTCTACAACACAATGGGAATGGTACACAGAAAACAGCCACCTGCGAGTGGTTCGCGTTTTCGTCCTTTTGAGACGTTGAGGCCTGAGGTAATGCTCATGTAATTGAAGTTGTGGGCCTATCTCCCAGCAGCAGTATCAAACAGCGAGGTCGCTTTGAAGTCCGCGGCTGACGCTGTAAGTGCGTGTAAGCTAATATTGAACAGGGAGCATCTCTAAAGCAATCGGAAACCATGGCGGATGCGTAGAGCACGCGCTATCATCCTTTACCTCTGTTTCACTATTCATGAAGGTGTCAGCAGACGAGTTTCACCACCTTTCAGTTTAGAGCTCCGGATCTCCGTTCCTTTCTCTCTCTTTCTATCCTCATTTAAACTTTATTCATCACTCTGTCCCACTTTCTGTCTATTCTGTAACTTTAGTATCGTGTCCGGCGCAGTGCTGGCAGTTTCCACAAACAGGAGGGGAAAACATTAGGAAAACGTTGGCAGTCAACCTACATTAAATGTTATATAAGCGCTTTCATTATCTTTTTAGTGTTTATAAGTTTAGCAGTTTTTGTCAACGCCTTTACTGTGATGGGGGTCTAAATACAGTACATTTAGTACAGTACATTACTTAATACCCTGATTTCTATTAGTTTGTAGGTTTAAGTAAGTATAATACTTAAAGGAGTAATTCAGTTTAACATAAGCCCCCATTGACTTTCCATAGGAATAAGAATAAATATGTAAGTCAATGGGGTCTTATTTTGAAGTGAACTACTCCTTTAAATAGACATATTAATGGGGTAAATAAAAGGATAACAGTTGCAAATTATGCACAATTAATATCTGACTTAGTAAGTGCTAGCTTTTTTTGAGCAGTTGTTGGTTTCAGATTATTCATAATAATTTTTCCTATTTTCTTTTACAATAACTTGAGAAACGGCATTTTACTATGCATGGTGGAAAAAGACATTTGATAAATATAAACTAGCTACTTTTAATTTGAGGCTAATTTTAAATGTTAAATAGTAAATGTTTTGTGAATAAGTCCTATAGAAAAACTGGGGATTTGTGCCTATAATTATTTAAACATGTAATAGGACTCCGGTGGGTACCATATTTGTGGATTGTGCAATTAGGTAAATCAGCCATGCTTATACAGATAAATATGCAACGTTCATGGACACACTTTAATCATAATTAGCTAAATTGAAGAAATTAACATTTAGACGTTTCGACTGAGCTTAAGCTGACAGAAATCATTCGCTTTGTTTCAAATTTCAAATTACTTTCATTTATTTTGCATCTGTTTCATTAGTGCTGTTTGCCGATGCGAGCATCACAACATTGCTCATACTTGAACAAAAGATGGGACTTCTATCGTCGTCCTATTTGTGTGAAGGACATACATCAGACCCCAAATCAGAGGCGAGCTGTTATCAGAAATCAGATTTTTATCTTGTAGATGGAAAATGGGTAAAATAAACCTTAAGACTGACATTAAAGGAGGGACCAGATCACTATCTAGAGAAAAGAAGTTCACAGAGGATTGGGAGTGATAACCACCCAGATCCTAAAACATCCTAGCAACCGCCTACCAGCATTGTAGCAAAGACCCTTAGCAATCAGGTAGTAATCAACAAAAATTCTCTAGCAACCTCTTAGGCACCCATATCCCTCTAATAACCTGCTAGCCATTGATATCACCCTAGCAACCTCTTAACAACCACCTACCAGCATCATAGAAAAGCAAACAATGCCATAGCAACCAGTAATTAATCACTCAAAATTCCCTTGCAATCACCCATATCACCTTAGGCAGCCTCTTAGCAACCACCTGCCAGGAGCAAAGCAACAACACATAATGTCCTAGCAACCAGTTAATCACCCAAAATTCTATAGCAACACACTAACAACCACTCATATCACCCTAGCAACCGCTTAAAAACAACTTACCAGCATCATAACAACAACACAGAATGCCCTTGCAATCAGGTAGCAACTTCTTAGAAACCCCCTAAATGACCATGGCAACCTCTTAGCAACCACCTACCAGCATCATAGCAACAACACAGAATGCCCTTGCAATCAGGTAGCAACCTCTTAGAAACCCCCTAAATGACCATGGCAACCTCTTAGCAACCACCTACCAGCATCATGGCAACAACACAGAATGCCCTAGCAACCAGTTTGTAATACAGTTCTCTAGTACCCTCTTACCCACCAATATCACCCTAGCATTCTTTAGCAACCACCTACCAGCATCATAGCAACAACACAGAATGTCCTTGCAATCAGATAATCACCCAAAATTGTCTTGCAAAACACAGTAACAACCAGCCAGATCACCCTAGCGACCTCTTAATAATCACCTTCTAGCATCATATCAAATATAAAGAACGAGCACCCAATAAGTTACCACTCAAAACTCCCTAGCAATTACCCAAATCACCTTAGAAACCGCTAAGCTAACACCTGCTAGCGTCACAGCAACAAAACAGAATGCTCTAGCAACTAGTTAGGAATCACTCCTAATTCCATAGCAACACCCTAACATCTACCCAGATTACCCCTTGCAACCTCTTAGCAACCACCCACCAGCATCATAGCAACAACCCAGAATGCTTAGCAAATAGTAAGTAATCACGCAAAATTCAATGGCCACCTCGTAGCAACTAACTAAATGACCATGGCAACCTCTTAGCAACCACCTGACAGAATCATAGCAAAAACACAGAATGCCCTTGCAATCAGGTAGCAACCTCTTAGAAACCCCCTAAATGACCATGGCAACCTCTTAGCAACCATCTACCAGCATCATAGCAACAACACAGAATGCCCTTGCAATCAGGTAGCAACCTCTTAGAAACCCCCTAAATGACCATGGCAACCTCTTAGCAACCACCTACCAGCATCATAGCAGCAACACAGAATGCCCTAGCAACCAGTTTGTAATACAGTCCTCTAGTACCCTCTTACCCACCCACATCACCCTAGCATTCTTTAGCAACCACCTACCAGCATCATAGCAACAACACAGAATGTCCTTGCAATCAGATAATCACCCAAAATTTTCTAGCAACACAGTAACAACCAGCCAGATCACCCTAGCGACCTCTTAATAATCACCTTCTAGCATCATATCAAATATAAAGAACGAGCACCTAATAAGTTACCACTCAAAACTCCCTAGCAATTACCCAAATCACCTTAGAAACCGCTAAGCCAACACCTGCTAGCGTCACAGCAACAAAACAGAATGCTCTGGCAACTAGTTAGGAATCACTCCTAATTCCATAGCAACACCCTAACATCTACCCAGATTACCCCTGCAACCTCTTAGCAACCACCCACCAGCATCATAGCAACAACCCTGAATGCATAGCAAAGTGTAAGTAATCACGCAAAATTCAATGGCCACCTCGTAGTAACTAACTAGATCACCCTGGCAACATCTTAGCAACCACCTACCAGCATCACAGAACTTCCTAGTAGCCAGATAGTAATCACCCAGAATCCCCTAGCAACCACCCAAAACACAGCAGCAACCGTATTAGCAATCACCTTGCGAGAACCGAGATGTCCTTGTAACAACCAAAAACATCCTAACAGCCACCAGAAGACCATAATAGTCACTTAGCAATGCACTGCAAACCAGTGCATCATTGAGAAGCATTAAGAGCACCACTCAGTATTTCTTCAGATGTAAAATACAGAAATGCAGTTTACCGTGCTCACCCTGATTGATTGTGTCATAAAGGTATTGATATTTGGACAGTGTATGAAGATATGATTTGTGTATTCATTTCCAATCTCCCCACTGGATTGAATTGGACGCCTTTGGGCTGTGTTTTACGTGATGCAACTAATAACACAGAGGCTAAAATCACACAGGGTTTATGTTATTTTATAGCCACAGAGCTGAAGGAAAATGGTCTGAGGTTGGTTGGAGCAGCAGTGTCGGGAGCCGGCTAATGTTCAGGGCACATAAACCATAGGCTGTCGGTCACACGTGACGCTGTAAGATTAATGGTCAAACCGCTCCTGACTCGCTCTTTATTTTTTTGAAACTGCTGTCTGTAAAACCATTAGCGTGTGGTGTTGTGTTTCGTGTTTATGGTTGTGTGCGTGTGATCGCCTGCTTTCATTTAAGCTATATGTGTAAATCAATACGGGCGGTCAGGTGTGCGTGTGGCCATTTTAACAGGCCTCTGTGGGTTTGCTATCTAGCAACTGTGTTTGCGTCCCGTGTGTCCATTCATCATCCTATAGTTTCAAAAGCACTCGGCTAAGTTCCAATCCCATAAAAGACAGCAGTCCCGTCTACCGGAAACTGTTGTTTTACACCAAATCTGAAAACTCCCAGTTTGCTCTTTTCTCATTAACGCTCCCTTGTCTGTCCTTTCTCACTTAACTCATTGCGTTTTGCATAATGCGGCCGGCCGAGATCGATTTCCACTAATCGAGAGTTCTTATCACGCATTAGACCCAGGCTCGGTCTGAAACAGCAGGTTTAGTAAAGCATGAAGATATCTACATGCCATCTGCAGGCCATGGGACGTTTTGGATGTCCTTCATATCGCAAGACCACACAGAAAATAAAAGAGCGTGTATTTCTTTTTTACTAGTTGGAGGTCTGTTTGTCCTCGCTGCAGAGGCAGGTGCTAGACTGTGATAAGCAAATGCGATGGCAACAGGTGATGAAGGTTACCCGCACCTAGCGGACCGACAGCGGTTTGAAGACAGGGACAGTATTCCACAGCATGCATACGCAGAACGGCAGGATCACGCTGCTGATAAGAGGAGGGGCGGCTGCGGTCATGTGGGTGGTGCCAGCTGTAACTCAAGCCTGTGTGCGGCATACCACGCACCACCTGGTGTCCCACCAGCACCTTCGATCATCAGCAGTGTCTGTACGCTTGGGCCATTATGTTGTTAGCTAGCTGAACGCCACAGGAGTGACGCAGCGCATCTGGCACGTTAATGAAGATTAGAGGAGAAGATACAATATGACGGGTCCTAGTCATAATATGGGAAGCTGAAATGTGACATTGGTGATGTCATATTGGATTTTAAAGGCACAGTGTGTCATTTTTTATGAATGGTGAAATAACTAACCTGGTTAAATATGCAAGGGTCATTTATAGTTTTTAAGTCCCCCTGTGGTGAAAATGTAATTTTTAATGTTGCTTATATGTGTCTGTGTGGATGCTTTAAGACAAACCATGTGCAAATTCATCAATCAACACCATTGGTTAGTATTTTCTCTTTACACCTTTCGATTTGTCTCAGAAACTTGAATTGGAAACTCTGCGTTTACTACGTCACAAACATGCAACCAATCACGTCACGCATTTTATTGAGAGGATCAGGTAGTCTGAACTGGTGTGATTTTGTCGAGGCGGAGACTAATTTGCATATTCATGATTCATGTATACAAAACCAAGCAAGGGTGGAGAGTCACATTCAAGCTATTTTAGAGGAAAACATGTTTATATGTCTTTTTAATGATTGAAGTTAGCTTTAAAGTAGTGGGCGACCGATATGGACTTTTTAATGGCTGGTAGAATACAAAACTATGAAAAGGAACAACAATACGTTAATCTCGGGCAGCTAAATATGAATAAAATATATAGGAAATCATATGTATTATTACTTACAATACAATATTTGTATCTCATTCATCTCACATGACCCCTATACTGTGGTCACTTTACCATGTCTCATATGATGGCTATACACCCGAGTGGCCTTTTTTAAGGACAAAATGCTAGCTCGCTATATAGCGCCAAACTGATTTTTTTTAATCATCCAATGCAAATAATTACAAAACTACAAATATCAACCCAATCTATGGGCGACGGCGATATATCGGTCTATCACTGTTCATGGTCCACGTATACGGGAACAAAGCTTGGGTGAAGAATTACATTCAAGCTATTTTAGAGGGAAAATGTTTAGATATGTCTTTTTAATGATCAAAGATACGTTTTGAATGATTGAACTTCAGAGTACATCGTGGACTTTAAATTACCGAGACGTCCAAATGCTGTGGATTACTGGGGGTTTCAGAACATTGCTGTATGTTTTAGTAGCCTGACTTGTCTTTTTCACGGTAAATCTATGCAATGAGTTTAGTTCGGGGTTACATTTTTGTTTGAAATTGTGAGTGTTGGGGAGTTACTAGCTAAATATTTATAAAGTGTATATTCTTTATAATCTATATAATATACTGTATATTCTGTAACCCAGTGGCAGTCATGAAATGGAGGAGCGGAGGGTTTTGGCAAAGGCTTTTGGAAACATTATTTTTGCAATTTCATTTAGTGCCGCAAGCGCCACAGAAATGTCACACCGTCACTTTAAATAACGCACACATAGAAGTATAGCCAGTGGATGATGTTATGGCCTGGTGGTTTGGGGTAAAAGTTTTCATGACTGTGTGTATGACTGAGGGTTACAGAGAGATCTGAACAGAATGATCATGACACATTTTAACTGTTGTGATAATTCATTTGTCTATTTTATGTTTCCTTTTTTTCCTGTTTGTGTCAACACAATGCAATAGAGCTCGGAAGTAAGTCGTCGCCTCACCTTTAGATACAGATCTGTTGTGTGCATGCAAATGAGAGCTTGTATTTCTGATGAACTGAGCAGAACAAATGTACATGCCCTCATTTGATAAGTGAAATTCATTTCTGAAGTACAGGCAAGCCTTAAAAGTTTATTGACACGTACTTGGCAACAAACATTCTGAGGCAATCAAGGGTATTAAATTTAAGATAAACAGTTAAAACAAATCCTAAATGGGCGAATCTCACGAAACCTGCCAATAATCTGTCAGATCATATTTATCCGGAAAATTCCTTTGCTTAAAATGAAACCTGTTTTAGGCATTGTGTCATTATTTTTATAACAATTATTGAGATTTTACTGTAACATAATCTCTCATTCTCATTTTTTGTTGTTTCACAATATTATATTTTAGTTATTATGTATTTAGTTTAATTTTATATATATATTTTTTTATTAACTACTGTTAGTTTTTAGTTTATTATATGCAGATTAATTTCATTGTCAATCAATTGTATTAAAACATTTTCTATAACATGTAAAAATTATTAAATTACAATCACAAATTGTAGTATCAAAAACTCAAAATTAAATATTTCAGGCATATTGCTATAATTGGCATTGGAAAGAAATCTTGGTCATGTTTTATTTTTATATGAATAGCTTTCTTTATATTTTAGGGTGAAATAATAAAGGACGTGTTTTCGTGAGGTTCTCTTCAATAACATTTTCGAGTGTAAACTCTGCAGCTGCACAATCATAAAACTAGAAGTAACACAAACAAAATCACTTTTATTATTTTCAAGAAATGATCGTATCAAATGAATTTCAGTTATTAATAACAGAGGGTGTTTTTCTTTCCATTGCTGCATGAAAGTGATGATTCTGGGACATTTAATCAGACAGACACTGATTAAAAACTTCACTTTGCTTCCATGAACCAAGGGATGACGGCTGGATGCTTCACTGTTCCTCAAATGTGTCTCATTCGACTGAAAGCATCTTTGGGCTCATGGAATCTGTGTTGCTCCTGGACCAACATTTGTCTCCGCATTCCCCCCCACCCCACCTCCACCCCTTCATTTCTCACTTGGATGACCGGTAACCGTGCACGCGTTAGTGAAGGCAGCGGCACATGAAGCTCTCCGTCCTAATGTGAGTGACCAGGCAGCTGAATTCTGCCTTTCGCCACGGACGCGTTCCCAATTCCCGGCCGTGTGCATTCAACTGTGGCGTTTCAGCATTGCGAATTACTTCCTGAAGCTTATGCAGCCAGCCAAACTGGCATAAATTCAGACGCATGTCCTGTGAAGAAAAATTTAAAGGGGAAGGTTAAAACAAATCTCATTCAAAAATGCTCAACTTCACATCCATCCAAACCTGTATGATTTCATTCTGTCGGATACAAAATGAGATGCGTTTAGGATGTTTGCTGTGTTCTTATCAATAGGGTACCAGGAATGGGAATGGGGACCAGGCAATGTTCACCTTCATGAAGTACACTAAAGACTAATTTTGTGACGTCATGCTATAGCTTTGTGTGCAATAGCTTCCACAATCTCGTTCGTGCCGGTTGAGTAAAGACTACTGCGCACAAACACTATTAAGAGATGTTTTGTACTTTGACAATGCATGGTCACCATTCACTTTCATTGTATGGAAACGAGCAGCCAAACAGATTAAATCTCATCTCTTGTGTTTCAGACTGAAATTCATAAAGGTTTGAAATAACATAAATGTGAGAAAACTAAGCAACACAATTTTCATTTTGGATGAATTTGCCCAGAACGGCATGTGGTGACAACCACACAATTCTCAGTATAAACAAACACACACAGGGTGAAAGAAACTGTTGTGATGCCCTTTAGCTCAGCGATTTAGGATTGTACGAGTTGGATAGATCAGGCACCCGAGGGAGTCCGCATATTACTTTTATTCCAAGATGCACTGCTCCGTTCGGCCCGGCAGACGCTGATGTTCACACCTACACATCCCAATGAAAACAAATAGCATTAAATGAAGCAAACAATATTAAACTAACATGCACAAAGTAAATACTTTGATGCATGCTTTTGCTTCACATTAAAACAGATGAAGAAATATTACGCACATCTCCAAATATAGTCGTCTTTAATAATAATTACTTTGAGTTTAATTTCTGGTAAATGATGTCAAATGTTAATTAGAGGTTTTACATGAACAATGCATCTATTAAAAGCTATCGGTCATCCAACTATAAAATGATATTCTTGGATTCATTCTCTCTCCAGACATACTTATTGCAAAACAATATTTCAACAATGGGAATTAAGAAGCAATTATCTTTGTTTGTATGAAGTGCCTGGGATTTGCTGTGGGGGAGACTATTATGTCCCGGTCATATTTAACCAGAAAATCTAAAGAAAGCAATAACATTATTATATTGAATTATATTTGAACTGAAGAAAATTAGACCTATTTTAAGGATAACAGAATTTTTGCATTATGAGATTACTTTATATGATAATAAGAAACCTATCCGCACTTGTTTTCATTACCACTGCTTTTTGTATATATACAGTGCTTAACAAATTTATAAGACCACCACCCAAATTAAGGTTTGTACGACTAACAGTTTGTAAACTGACAGTATTGGGGATTACCAAAATCATTTTTGATGTTTCCGTAATGATAAATAAATCCTCCAGTATGTGTAAGATCTTCAGCGGCAGTTGCATTGCTAATGCTAAAATATAATGATTGTTGTTTTCCATGAATTTAGGAATTACTTTTTACAAGAAAAGCAGAAATAATAGTAAAACACTTTAATATTTTTTTATTCCGCTGCCCAATTACAGTTATTTACTTGCAGTCCTTAATAGAAAAAATGAAAATTATGTCATCATTTACTTACTCTCAGTCTTTTTCAAACCTGTATTTGTTTTGTCTTTGTTCTGCTGAATAGAATAAGATATTTGGAAGAATGTCAGTAACCAAACAGATCTCATCCCCCATTTACTGTCATAGTAGGGAAAATAAATACGTTTTAATATAAAAGATAGGTTTTTGACAGATTTCTAAAATATTGGTTAGTGCAATGTAAGTCGCTTTGGATAAAAGCGTCTGCCAAATGCATACATGTAAAATGTAAATGTAAAATATTTGTTTTCTCTTATTATGATAGATCATCTATTAAATTTGTTAAGCACTGTATATTTTGTTTATATGCACATACCCTAATATGCAGAAAATATTTATTTGATTTTAGGGTGAAATATGACCTGCACGTGTTTTTATGTGATTAAGACAATGATCTTTATATACTCTGGACATGTGCTTTTCTGTTTCTTTATACGGTGCGTGTTTGCACCCTCTGGTGGTTCGAAACCGAATCGCAGCCCTTGTATTTGTATATTACAGTCCATGCAGCTTTACTAGATGAAATTGTTACATCTGGGCTAATCACCATCTGATCCCTGGAGACCGCTTATATTCTCTCCTTTCTGATCTGTCATCATCAAACTTAATTAGATGTTATTATAACTCTGAGTTTAATGTGTCATTTAGCAGCGACCTGCTAGTCCATTCAAAGAAATGATGACAAATATTGTAGTTTTTTCCCTACAGAACAAAATACAGTTTTTTGTGCCCTTGTGGATTCAGAAAACCTTCCCAATGCAAAAAAAAACATGATTTGAGTGTGTTACTTAAACAGATTTCCCAGAAGAGCTTTTCGGGTTGCTCTTGAGAAATGAAATGAGAGCACACTTAATGTATAGTGAGGATAAGTAGTTCTTAAGAAACTTAATTAAACAGAGCATATGAATAATTAACGCCAGTAGTATGGATTTGAGTAAGTGGGTTGGTTTACAAAGCTGTGTGATGTAGCATGCAAGTTGTTCATATTATCTTTCTTTAAGTATACACTGATAGAGTACAGCAAAACCATCATGGGACACGGGAGTCATAGATATGACATTAAAGAACGCTCCTGGTTCAGAACAAAACGATTACATCAGACGATCATTTCTACTGTCTCTCGGTTTGTTTAAAATATCAGATGTCTCAATTTCAGTAATGGACTTGCAGTGGGAGTCTATGGGGTGAGATACTGTGGCGGTTTAAAAGCATAAATGTGCAGCTAGTGTTTTTGTTAAAGCACTTCTATGACTGCAAAAATAAAAATTCTGCTCTTATTTATTCACCCTAATGTGGATTCTGTGGATTTCTTATTCACCCTCTTTATTCTGCAGAACAAAAAATAAGCTATTTTGAGGAATGTCTCTATGATTTTGTCTTCATACAGTGGAAATCAATGGGGGCAAATTTTGTAACTTAAGTTCTTCAAAATATTTTCTTTTGTGTTCCTCAAAAGAAAAAAGCAGCACAGGTTTGTAATGACATGAGGGTGAATAAATGATGAAAGAATCTTTAATGTTGGGCCAACTATCACTTTAATTCGTACTAAAATGTGATTCATTTGAGCTGTAAAGACTGATGGTGTTGAGCATGACTAATGTTTTAGCTGTATGAACAAATTGTTTATGTCGTAGATTTTATCATTAGTCAGATTCACATAATGTTTACTATTTGAAGTGATTGTTCATCCAAAAATGAAGATTCTTTCATCTTTTATTCATCCGCTTGTCATTTCGAACCTCTATGACTATCTTTCTTTCGCAGAACACAAAAATTGAAGAACATTGTTGACCGAGCACCGGACCCCATTCACTTCTATTGTTTGGACACAAAACCAATGTAAGTGAATGGGGGCCACCTAACAACATTCTTCAAAATATCTTCTTTGTGTTCTGCGGAAGAAAGAAAGGTGAGGGTGAGTAAACGATGATAGAATTTTATTTTTGGTTGAACTATCACTTTAAATAGTAAACATTAAGTAAATCAGACTAATGATAAAATGTACGACATAAACAATTTGTTCATACACCTAAAACATTAGTCATGCTCAACACCATCAGTCTTTACAGCTCAAATGAATCACATTTTAGTACGAATTAAAGTGATAGTTGGCCCAACATTAAAGATTTTTCATCATTTATTCACCCTCATGTCATTACAAACCTGTGCTGCTTTTTTCTTTTGAGGAACACAAAAGTCAGTCTGATGTGTATTTCAACTTTTATCCTAGGATGGTGTCTCGCCCCATAGAATCCCATTAAAGAGGCATTACTGTAAACACAATTTTATATAATAATGGAGTCAAAATCGTATTCTGTCGTTCGAGAGCATAATATTGTTTCGATTTTGTCTTCAAGTCCAGATCCGTTTGTTTTTAAAATGTCTGAAATGCATTTTCTAAGTTCTGTAAGTGAAAAGTGTTTCAAAGGACAATAAAAACCAGGAAAATGTATGTCAGGCTCGTATGTGGTGTCATATCAGAGTTTATAGACAGGATGTACGAAAAAGAACATCCCTCAGAAAGTGACTTTCTTCGCCCAAACCTCCCCCTGAATTTTGACTTGCATGCGCCCAAACCCCTTCATTCTCTTCATGTCTTGTGCATGTCCTAGGAGTGCTTCCAAAATGTGTGGCTTGTGAATGGAGAACCTTTCTACACAATTGTGTACTGACCGCTTGCCACTATGGGCTCTGAATGGTCTTGTGTTCAGATTGAGAAGTGTTAAAATGGAGCAACGCAAGCTGAATGACCAATCAAACTCGCTAGTGGACCTCGCAAAGGTAAGATAACTGACCTCAGCTGAATGTTTGACTAATGCATGACAGAACATCCAAAAAACGTCCAGGAAACGTAAGTCTACAGGTGTCAAATGAACAGACGTATAACCTTAATTGTGTTTGTTTTATGTTTGTTTTGTCAACAGTGTGGTTTCGTATATCTCACCATTAGTTTGTTTCGATCGTTGCAAAGACTAACTAACCATAAAGTCGATGCCAGTAAATGTGTTTAAAGCGTCCTTAAACGCCCCAGTTACGCATTCGCTATCGTTATTTATTTACCTCTTGTTATGCACAATTCATCACGGTGCCTAATGGTGCGCAAAAGCATCTACAGGGAAAATAAGTAAATGATGGGATGGCCGAGACGGCTAAATAGCTTGATTTATCGGAAACGCCGCACTTGCGCTTCCCCAGATCTGCCGAGTCAGCTCGAGTCGCCTCTCACACGCGCGCGCTAGAGCTCTGACATTCAAACATCCGCAGTGGTCAAATCACCCCATTAGTTAGCGCTACAGAACCATCCTCCTGTCCCGCACCTCCCGAAAAAAGCGAGAGGGTGACATTGAAGCAGGGAGAAGGAAGCGAGATGTTATATGACTCATACCGGTCTCCCGTCTTTTGTCATTGTGGTAATCGTCTCTGGCCATCAGAGGGCGGTATAACATTAATCACGGCAGCAGCAGTTGCTCTGAATCCTTTAATGCTGCTCAAAATAACTTGTTTAACCCTTAAAACCGCCCTCGGGCTCTACTGTGTCGCGTTTGCAACTTCTGTTGCCACATTGATGAATATTAGCTATTCGTTTGTGAGATTTTTTTGTAGTATAATGATAAAGGAAGTTGTTAACTCTTCTCCCAGGGGATTAACTTTAGAGGGGAGATACTATGTTTTTAAGTAGCCTACTTTTATATGATTTGTTTGTTGGGATTTTTGTTTTTTTAATGAGTAGGTTTAGGGGTTAGTGTAGTCAC
This sequence comes from Triplophysa dalaica, assembly GCF_015846415.1. Lineage (NCBI taxonomy): Eukaryota > Metazoa > Chordata > Actinopteri > Cypriniformes > Nemacheilidae > Triplophysa > Triplophysa dalaica. Next base: position 7,834,261 of record NC_079563.1, read on the forward strand.
AATTTAGTGATAATTCACAGATGAGATCTCTTTAATATCTCAATTATTTATTGTGGACATAATTGAGATTAATCGAGAGCAAATGGAAACTTGTGCTTAAAGTCTCAGTGAAAACACAATGCCTATTCGTTCATGAAATATGGCAGCGTTTATTTGAAATAGTTTATCTCTTTCAAAATGTGTGTGCCCTTATAATCTTTAGGTAAAATCAGAAAATGCGCTTCCTTCTTGTGACGACTATCTGTCTTAAATGACGTATGTTAGACTGTTTGGGCGGAGCATCCCGTTCAACTGTCAGCCTGCTGCCTGTTCGCTGTTTTTATTTATCCTATCAAATCGCAGAGACATACGAAAGCCACGCCGACTATTTGTGTCATTTGAAATTCCAATTCACTCGGAAATGCGTCAATATGCGGAAGTTATTACGATCGCAACTTCCGGTTCACGGTGACTTTGAGGCTGCGTCCGAAATCGCATAGTGTGACAGTACGTACTGAATTTGAATAAGTACCTACTTATCGACCGTTAAAACAGTACGTTCTATATAGTATGAGTTATGAACAGTATAAATGTACATTTTTTGTTTTGGTAGTGCTCTTATTTTCCTCTGAAATTTTATTGTTAAATTTAAATGCCTTATCGCAATTGTATCTGAAAAATGAAAACAATGTTACAAACTGAGCCCCAGTTTGCCAAATCTTTGAAGATTATTGATCTCAATATGAACTCAACAATGTCTTATCAGATTTCTCCTCAGCAATTTTAGAAGAAAAAAGACTTGTGGAACTTGTGAAATATTATTATTATGAAGTGCATTAAAATTCAGCAAATCAGTTTGTTAAAAAGAACACAAAACTTTTGAATGTTTGACGCACCATTTACACTTGGTAGGAAGCAGGTGTAAAAAAAATCATACAAACGAACATTTTGTAAATACGAACATTTTAATGAATCCGAAAATTTACGGCAGACCGACTTTACGAACGATTTACACAAAAATGCGTTCTGCTCGTGTTTCATGAATGAGGCCCAATATTAATGAACATCTAAATTTTATGAACTCAAACGTTTCTCATCAAACAAATCCAGATTATGTTACCTGTACAAACTACATTCATTTTACTCTTAAAGTTATAGGAATGTAGTTTTATTTCTCCAATTAAACAATTTTATGAGAAACATCTGCGAGTAAGTTAATGCTTGAATGAAACACAACTGAGAACACTATCGCATCTCTTGAGCTATAAAACAGCAAACTAGCTGCTTTGTTTGCATGATCGGTTATGGGACTCGAAATGTCTTCGCGAATACGAGAGCTAAAATAAAATATAATGGCACACATTTTCTTTTATGGCAATCCATCAATGGAGTGTTTTTAGACCACCTTTCTGTCACAAACAACTGGCTTTGACATCTGCATTGTTACATGACTGATTTTATCATTTATTATTGTCAAACGATAAACAGTTTTCTAAAACTTGTTGTAAAACTACAGATGTTTAATATTAAGCATGTAACATTGTCTATACACACACATCATGTTTAAATTCTAACCTGTGGCCCTTCATGACCGCTCTGTCTGTCTCCCCCGCTTGACCACAGACTCAAAACGTCATGTACGATCTGGTCTCGGACCTGAACGAACGAGGCGAGGACATGGAAAAGAGAATCGGCATGCTGGAGACCAAACTGGAGACGTTGCTAAGCAACCTACAGGCGCTGCCCGGCCTCATCAGTCAGATGATCAGCCAACAGCATCGGGACTTCGTAGAAGTGCAGCTCCAGCCGTACGACAAACAAAGCCACGACCGCTCGCAGTCCGTCTCCAGACGCCGATCGTCTTCCACGGCTCCGCCCACTTCTTCAGAGAGCAGCTAGAGCCAGCCCGGCACCTCTGGAGGAGACTTTCGCCATCATATGGCCAAGTTGCATTTTACTGTAAAGCCTTATGGTTTTAATAAAGTATTATCCGAATTCTGATGATCATGCGGTCAGAGGTTACCGAGGATAATGCGTTTGAAACAGTTAACTTCCACATATCTTGTTTTTTTACCTCAATGAACGATGCTGTTTCTTTGCCGACGGCGTCAAAGAGGGACTTTACTCAGAATGTAATGATTGCAAGTTGGGGCTATCAGGTCAGCAAGTCCTTAGAGTCGCCTCTCCGGGCGACTTTATTCAGGAAAGCAATGCAACCTCAATTGGCACGGAGTGCCAGACTAGTGCTTCCTACCGAATCGTCTGTCTCTGCGTTTGTGACCTGTCCCCGAATCAACAGGCTTTAATAATTCTTTATCGAGGATATAATAGCATGTCTGAACCTAAGACGGGGCAGATGAAGAATGCCTCCCCCACTCTATCCGAATAGCGATAACAGATTGAAGCGCTCAAAGAAAAACATATATCTTTTAGGTTAGAAACGGAGTTCTGTTGTAGCCCTCCAAAAGCGAGTCTTCCGGGGGCCAAACGATACTGCAAACAAGTTACTGAAAATGAATGCATCCGAATCTATACTTGCACTTTTATCAATGCACTTCAACGCTTACTGACTATAATAAGAATTTGTGTCGCTCATTAAAATAAAATGGCACCTTTAGTCATAGGATAATGGCCAGAATAGACAACGGTAATGCGTAGGTTCAGGCGGAGATTGCAATGCCCCCGCGATACTAAACCGAGACTGAGACGACTGTGCTTGGACGTAGATGTTAGATTGCTGCTGTTAAGTTTCGGGCTCTCCATTAGTTCCAGTTGCAATTGACATATCTTAATGGAGAAGCTGATGGGGAACTCTCTCGGAGTCCACTGTGTGCTCGACGCTAAAGCGGTCTTCAAACCTAAACAAGAAGAGATCTACCGGATGCTGTTATAGATGTTTCACGTCTGTTTAAGAGCATCAAATATCTTGTATATGTTCGGAAATGCCTATTTTTGTATATTACTGAGGACAAGCACACCTCTAAAAGCGTACGTCTTTTTCGAGAACTTTGTGTGATGGGGGGGTACTCGTAGAACCAAAGCTTACAAAATGGGCGAGAAGTTTGTCTTCTTGGCATACCTTGAACAACCTGTGAATTTAGGTTCTGTACTTTTTAAAGGTCAAAACAAACCACAGCACAAATATACAAGATACATAGAAAAGTGAATTTGTTTTTCAGTCGGTCTTGATCAACTTCAGAATGTGAAAGCAGAAGTATGAAGAGTTCACGATTCTCTAGGTTATTGATGGCATGTTATCGATGGGTTTGTGCACTTTGGATTCTAAAGATGGTGGGATTGAATAAATTGGTGCATTACATAGCCCCGCTCTGGGAACAACACATCCCAGAATATAATGTCCTCAAGGGGTTGCAAAGGTTATGAAAATATGGTGGATCCAGCAATTTTACCAACATAGAAACTATGAGTGATTATACTGTATGCAAAATTAATATAAACAATAAAATGAAACTATTTAACAGAAAACTGTGTGTGTGTGTTTGAGCAGTGATGATTTATGTTCGTTGTATGAATGTAGTCGCTCGCTGTGAGCAGAATATCATAAAAATACATGGTACTTATCATGAAGGTTTTTACTATCCTGAAATGTCAGATGTTAATATTTGGTGGTTTAAATACACATGTTTTGTTTTGTTTTTAAAGCATCATTTACAGGTTGGTGCCGAGTTGTCACATCCAGACTGGTCCATATTCCTCATAAATGGGCACATGAAAATTAAAATATAAAACATTATGTTCTATGAAGAGTCATCCCTTTTGGGTATTATCTGGTTTGTGCGTTTTAATTCACAGAAATCCTACAAAGCATGCTGTCTCTCACTTTTTGTCACATCCCAACATCTTTTATTTTTCCCTCATCTTAAATGGAAATTACGCGTAGAGACTAATTTGTCTAGCTCTTATGTGTAGACTCTATTAACAGAGGTGAAGGGAAAATATGAACGGATGATTCAATATAAGGGAAATAAATACTTTTTCTGAGAGTTTATATTTCAGGTTTTGAAAAAACAAATCACATCCAAAACCCTGAAATACTTGCTCAATTTTTAAAAACATTGTGTAATATGAATTGATAAGGTGGATGAAGTTTACAGTTGATTAAACATAAAAATACTAATCGTATACAGACTTTCTCTTTGGAGAAGACAGAGCAAAATTAAATGCTCAAATCATTGTTTATGGGTATGACAGAAACATGTCAACATAAGAGCAAATTCCAAGGGCAGACACTTTCAGATTATCACAGGTTGAGTTAAGTTTTGCAATCGATAACCAGTGCTAATTAATGTAAATATAAAATGCAGACATTACTATACAACTAAACATAAAAATACATATATACAAATACATACATATTTTAGGCATCAAACGGCTTGTAGAGGATTCTAGGATTTCACAACAAATGTTTATACTGTTTACAAAATCTGACACAGAAGAATATATGGTTGACGAAACATCTATTTGAAAAATACTTGTTTAGTAGTGTGGTTATTTTATGAAGAGTACTAAACTCACTTAAAGGGATAGTTCACCCAAAAAAGACAATTCTGACATTCTTTACTCGCCCTCACGTTGTTCCAAACCTTTATACATTTCTTTGTTCTGGTGAACACAGAGAAAGATATTTGGATGAATGTTAGCAACTGACATCTCTGCGGCATCAATGACTACTAAAGTAGGAATAATTATTGTAGATTTTTTGTTCTATTTAACAGAAAATAAAGTTTTTTTAAAGAATTTAGTCAAGCAAATTATCATTGACTGTCATTCTAAATTTTCCTACTTTGGCAAAAATGTCAGTTGCTAACATTCTTCAACATATCTTTCTCTGTGTTCAATTAAGCAAAGAACAACTAGAGAGTGAGTAATACAAGACAGAATTTTCATTTTCGGTAGAACTATTCCTTTAAGGTTAATGATTTCTTCGACAAATCCACTCTATATATTTGAAGTACTCACTCCCTACCGGCAGGCGGCGTCATTTTGTCAAGTATTGGAAGAGAATGTCGAAGCACCACGACGAGAGAACAACAAACATCGCGAGAGTACCGCGGGACTGTACGGTAAAGCATGACAGCGGCGTGCAAACGGCGAACCAAGCTTGAGGACTAAATAAAAACTCATTTAAACACCATCAACTTTGATTTATTTTTAAACTGTGTAAAGGACCAACGCCGAAATGAGTTTGCTACAAAAAATAGCCGAAATCGAGAGCGAGGTGAGTTAACTTTGGAGAAGAGCCATTAGCACGTGAGCGCCAAAGCCCATTCAGCACTAAATCCCGTTTAAAATATGAATTTGAGATTTATTAAACGCATACAATCATTTCAGTCATCCGTGTCTTTTGTCCACGAACACGTTTGCTGTTGTCTTCTTGATCCGTCATTGTAATTCTTTTGTTTTTGTGATGTCACGTTTTGCAGATGGCTCGTACTCAGAAGAACAAGGCCACAGCTCATCATCTGGGTCTGTTGAAGGCAAGACTAGCCAAACTGAAGAGAGAGCTCATCACTCCTAAAGGAGGCAGCGGAGGAGGCCCAGGAGAGGGTTAGTACTGTACTGTGCCATCACATTTAGTTGTAGTTACTTTGTCCCACATTGTGAAACATAACAGTGTAAGTTTATTAGTAAACTGTTGTAAGATTGGTGGCAGGGGCGATTCTAGGATTTTCATTTTAGGGGGGCTCAGCCCCCAATAAGGGTATGATTAAAACAATATTATTTGACTATTAGGGTAGGGTTGTATACTACTAGCCTTATTGCTATTCACTATTTCATTGTATTCCCTGTATTTCAGGAGTACTGACTGAGCCATATACAACACTGTAAACAAATTTTGAAACATTTAGATGTGAGAAGACTTCCTGATTCATTATTCACTGTACAAACACAAGTACACACGTTTCTTTTAAAGTAACAACCTGAATTATCAATTTACCACTTCTATAAATCAATTACCTAAAATAAAACACAAATCCCTTTACTCTACTCTTACTCTAATGTATCATGATACACTAATGATTCATTATTACTTAATACAACAACAATCTATTTATTAAAACAAAACAAAATAACTCCACATGGTGTTTCTCTGTCTGTGCCAGTTGTTGCTTTCAGACAATGATGTGTGTATTTAACCCTTTCTGTGCATGATGGCAACATAATGTAATGCCGAGATACACCTTAATATGTTTTAAGTTTTAAAAACATAAAAAGTAAATGAAAATAAATCATGATCGTTTTCTAAAGTATGTTTGCATTGGTGTTTATCGCTTCATTTTTGTTGGAAGAAAAAAACACTTTCACACTGTGATAATGGATAAACGCAGTGAAGACGTACAGGTATTTGATGAGATACCGAACCGTGTATTGGTCCAGTAACATTATGTAAACTGCAATTACAAGAACTGCACCGATGCAGATGTCACATCATAGCAATAACGCGCTGAATCCATGCAGACTTAGATCAGGGGAGGAGCCGAAACTTGACGCATCGCACCGCTGTTTCAAATGAGTTTTTAAAGGGGACTGAAGCGATCACAAATTAATTAATCTAATATTTTTTTAGGGTGGGCTGGGCAGAAGTTTAGGGGGGCTAAAGCTCCCCTAAAAACGGCCTAGTGACGCCCCTGATTGGTGGTATACTTTAATGACAAGTGTGAAAACACTATTTACAATGGTTTATTAATTCACTAGTTGTTATGTTATTATTATATAGTATAGATATTATAGATTAGAATTGTTGTTATCAGTAAATATTTTTATTTGTCGTATACAGTGTATGACATACACAATTATGTTAGTAAAACTAGCAGTGAAATGTCAATATTAGTTAAGAAAATATAGTGAGGGTGTCCTAAATGAAATGCGACATAACAAGACAAAAAACAACTTAACTTAACTTCCTATGAATATAGAAAAAAGATTAAGTACACAAACACATTTTTTTTAAAGTTGTTATTTTTTACTGTGTCTTTATGAGGTTTAACAAGCTGAATACAAAAATCACATTCATTTTATTTTTACCATAGACGGTACTCACAAAAAGAATATATTTTCACACATTTATACAGTTCTGTATTGTTATTCGTATGCAGAAATTACAAGGTACGTGCATAACATTGAGCTCAAAACAACAGTTTAAAATAACAGAATAACTTCAGAAATTCATTGTTTTTATATTTTATGACTAATACTGTCCTCACGAATCTAGTTCCAGATGTAGTCACACATCATCGCTTCATCCCACCTTCCCTGTGCTACACTCATTACTAGAATTTTCTGACAGCGACATTTAGAAAATATAAACTATCTGAAAGTTTTTGTTTATTTGCAATATACTGTATCATAATTAATGTGTTAAGCTCAACATTTACAAGAGCTAAATATAAACTAAAACAGTAATGCTACATGAAAATAAATGTTACCACAATAATTAGCACCACAGAATTGTACAAGAACTGTAAAAAGGTTGAGCATTATGGCATATTGTTCGTCTAATCTTAGTATTTTTTGTGTGGAATAAATTGCATTGCACGGTTGGTGGGGTACGTTGACAAGTGATGGATTGTCATTTCTCACTGTTATTTTCATTCCAGGTTTTGATGTGGCGAAAACTGGTGATGCCCGGATAGGTTTCGTCGGTTTTCCATCGGTGGGAAAGTCCACTCTTCTGAGTAACTTGGCTGGGGTGTATTCTGAGGTAGCTGCTTATGAGTTCACCACACTGACAACTGTTCCAGGTGTCATCCGTTATAAAGGAGCCAAGATCCAGGTACATACAATTGCTCATTATACACCACAAATAACTGTGTATACTGCAGTGTTCATGTGTAAAGTGGGTTCAATTTTCAGGGATCAAGCATTATGATACATTTTGTACCTTTGCTTGAATACATTGTAAGTTGCTTTACCGAATAATGTTTGCCAAAAGCATATGTATGTTTTCTTTTGAAATAGAATATAAGAGTGTGCTTTGGTAACATGTGGCTATTAAATTATATGGTTGCAACAGTGATGTATTGATTTTGTGTTTTTTAGCTTTTGGATCTCCCAGGTATCATCGAGGGAGCCAAAGACGGCAAGGGCAGAGGGCGACAAGTTATTGCTGGTAATTTAAGTGACAGACTCAATCTAGTCTCCTGTTTTTGCCAGTCACATATTTTCTCTGATCTCAGTGTTCCTCTCATCTTGCCAACAGTTGCTCGCACTTGCAATCTCATCCTCATTGTATTGGATGTTTTGAAGCCTCTTGGGCACAAGAAACTCATCGAGCATGAGCTGGAAGGATTTGGCATACGTCTTAACAAAGAACCACCAAATATTGGCTTTAAGAGGAAAGACAAGGGAGGAATCAACTTCACTGCAACTGTAAGACATTGTGTATTTAAAGGGACAGTCCATTTGAAATGGAAATTCTTTTATTTGCTATTATTTATTTTATAATTATAAGTCATTTTAAGTAAAATGGGCAGTAACAGTTGCGGTCATGTTTCTCAGTGTGCCCAAAGTGAGCTGGACGGAGAAACGGTGAAAAGCATCCTCTCAGAATATAAGATTCACAACGCAGATTTAACTCTACGAAGCGACGCCACCGCAGATGACCTCATTGACGTGGTGGAAGGAAACCGGTAAGACTATATCCAGTTCAACCTACATCTTCTCTATCACATTGGATCTAACACAGTTCTTATTGTTGTCACCAGGGTTTACATCCCCTGCATTTATGTCCTAAACAAAATCGACCAGATTTCCATTGAAGAGCTTGACGTTATCTACAAAATTCCTCACTGCGTGCCAATCTCGGCTCATCACCGCTGGAACTTTGATGACCTGCTGGAGAGGATCTGGGACTACCTGCATCTAGTGCGCATGTGAGTCACACTTGGATGCTGATGCAGTATAACCTGAAATACATCAAATTTGTGTTCATTTGCAATTGTATTCGTTTTGTGAAACATTTAATCTCATTAAACATTTGATATTTTTTACCCCAAAATTTAATTAACACTAAAATGATCAATGAAACATTTGGTTTAAGAAACTAAGAATTACCTGTTTTTAGAACAAATAACTTCCTACTTCCCAATTTATATTATTGTAATATTCATTGTAGTTGGATGTGTTACTCTGCCTCCTAATGAAATTAATTCTATGAAATTTTTGTCTGTACCATGGAAATATCGTACATTAGAATAATGAGAATCTAATGTCTAGTGCTCACTGCCAGACTTATTAGAGTTTATAAATATGCATTACATGTTGATAACCTACAGATTAATGTTTATATTTTGCAGCTACACAAAACCAAAAGGACAGCTTCCTGATTACACATCACCAGTTGTTCTGCAAGATGCCAAGAAATCTGTCGACGATTTCTGCTTAAAGATTCATAAAAACCTCATCAAAGAGTTAAAATAGTAAGTCATAACTTCATTTCTGATTCAATTGACAATATTGAGGCATTACAGTGACCATGGTTATATATTTATCTAGTGTTGTGCGTCATTGTTACTTTGTTATGAGATTCATGGATTGAAATTCGCACTAAAGAACTGTACTGATGTCATTACAGCCTTAGTTATCTTTATTTTCTACACACAAACACAAGATTCTGAGTTCCAATTTTTCTACAGTGTGTTACATCTGTTGCATTTGCAAGCAGTGCAGATATGAAGTTTATACAAGATATATTTTTTCATTAATTTATATCTTGTCTTAAATATCAGTTTTTTTATTAGTCTGCTTTTGTAAAAAAACACAAATTTACCTTTTTTATACATAAACCTGAAACCAAAATAATCTAAAAATGACATCTGTATGGTTAAAGGGGATTTTAATAGAAGAATAAAAATCATTTTAACTTGACAGAACATTCAGTTCTAAAGCTGTGTAAGACATTTATAAACTACTATTGTGTTGAAACGTGCCTAGCATCATCGCTCTCCTCTCTCCGCAGTGCGTTGGTGTGGGGGTCTTCGGTAAAGCACAACCCGCAGAAAGTCGGCAAAGACCACGTGATGGAAGATGAGGATGTGATTCAGCTCGTGAAGAAATAAAAAGACTCATGTGTTTTGCATGATCATTACACTTCAAATAAGAAGACATTTCGAAATGCCCATGACACCCTTCCTGTTTTGGCTTTCATTTCAGGACAAGGAGTATGACTGTAAATCACACATTATTCTGACTCATTTTGGATCGACATCAGAAATTATTTGAACGCAGAATAGAATGTAAAGTGTATTTTTCTGGCTGAAAACATTAAATAAAACGCTGAAATGAAAATCTACACAAGTCTGTATGTGACGCTGATGTATGATGCAATAGATTTGATCTGATAGGAGTCTTGCCATTGGGTTTTCAGCATCATTTAGCGGTTGACAAGGAATTATTGAGATGTCTATGGTTACTCTACTAGTCATGTGACTGCGAATAACACCCTCCCCCTCTCTGATAATCAATCACTCGGATAACCAGGCCACTTAGAGGATGAAATGGATAGGGAATAATACACACCCAGTCAAAAGCACTGATGCCCTTAATCTGCCCCTCTCACTAGGGACATTCGACATTATGCGTGAGGGGAGCAAGCCCACCCTCAGGTTAATCAGCCAAAAAGCCTCTTTTTTTTGCCGTTTGGGTTGATAGGAATTCAACAGTGCTTTGTTTTTTAGCTGTAGCCAGTTTGTTATTATTGTGATATTTAGGAGTCGATAAATCTACATGAATTTTGATCTATTAAAGGATTATTTACACAGAAATTAAAATTCTGTCATTTATTGACCCTCGTGTCTTTCTAAACCTCTATTACTTTATATACACTGCATAGGACTTCAGAACACAAAAGAAGATATTTTGAAGAATGCTAGTGACCAAACAACACTGACCCCATTGACTTCTATTGTATGGACACAAAATCACAGAAACATTTCTTAAAACATCTTGTCTTGTGTTCCAGAAGAGAGAGATACATACAGGTTTTAAATGATATGAACGTTAATAAATGTTAACAGAAATGTTATTTTGGGGTGAAATGTCCCTTTAATCATGGTTCATTTTAATGTATAAAATATATGACTGCTTAATGTTTGTGAAATTAACAAATGATAAAGTCTAAAAAAAAGTGTTTCTTGTTGAGAAAATTGTCTTGGTTTTTGGTACATTAATAAAAAAATCTTGAATCAAGATACATTTACTTGACAAGGAAGATACATTTACTTGACAAGGAAAGTGATCAGAATTATTCTTGTTTTATAGAAGAAATATAAGAATGAAGTATGTTTGTTTTTAAGAAAAAACAAAAGAATCAATGGGGTACGGAAAAATAAACTTCAATTGTTTTTTTATTGCATCTTGATTTAAGAATGTTTTTTATTTGTGCTAGAAAAAAATACAAAATACACTATAGTAATTCATTAGTAAGAAAAAACATTAGTTTCTTGTTAAAATATGTAGAAATCAGAATAGTCCAAATTAATGTTGTTAAAAAATATTTTCATTTTTAGCTAATATTGTTCATAAAAAAATTCTCTTATCCAAAACGTAGCATCTTATTTTAAAGTATTTTACATGTTTGTGTTCGTTTTTAAAAGAGGAGTGGAGTGTAGAAATTCTGAGTGAGTGTAATCTGCACAAATAGCTATTTAAAAATCGTGCTGCAGTAATCAAGACACAGAAAAAATAAAGTCATTCACCTGAAGAGTTTATTTGCAAACTCAAAAAATCTAGTTTTTTATAACGATATTATGTTTCTATTGCGTTGGTTGTGTTTTTTAAGTTATCATTACTAAATCAAATTGACCCGACTGCATGTTTGAGCTGTCTGTTTTTGCAAATGAATGCATCTACAGAACCTGCTGTATGTACCTTTGATAAAACCAAGTCTTTCCTCAAATACATTTCAAAATATACACCTTACAGACCCAAGAACAGGAGATGCTTTGGACTTTTTCTAGGCATTCTCATCTTCAAAAATAACGCATATATCACAAACAATATCCAACTCGTACATAAAACTTGCATTACAAAACCTCAAACCAGTGACCTTGTTCAGAAAACAACGAATTCCTTAGATTATATCAGATAAATAACGTCCCAAAGTAAAGGATCATTTAAAGACGTACTAAGTCACCAATGAGAATGTAAAGCATGGCCTCAGCAGAAAAGTAAAATGTACTATGGATGTTTGATACTGCTGAGGTTATTGGGTTCATTGAGATGAGATGGAGGCAAATTCAGCCTCCGCTACGAGTGCGTTTTTTTAGACAGTAGGGACGTATGCCAATGGCAGAGGATCGCTAGTCGCCCAACAAGCTCCGCCCTTCCCCCACCCATCATCCCCTGCTGCACTTTCCACTGTAAATTATAGCAGCACTTTAGCTAATGAAAGAGTTGAAGTCGAGCACTAATAAAAGCCATTAAGTGAATAAAGCTCTTCCCCCTCTAACAAAATTAAAGAATTTGCCCCCCCTCAAGAGGGAGGATTCTGTATTAATATTTATGAATTGCGGAACTGGACCCTCGACCCTCTCCCAATGACAAGTATCCTGGCCCACACCACCCAACTTCTCCTTGGTAACCCACCTATCCTGGGTGAAATTGCATGACCCCCCCTCATGAGGCGGAGGGAGGGGCGGAGTTTGGGGGGTTTGGAGGAGAGACATCCTGGACAGTTTGCCTTCAGTCCGAGTAACAGGTCCAGTCCAGACGACCAGCTCGGAGCAGCAGCACAGTTTCGCTCTCAAACCCTCTCAACCGATCTTAGTCGCCAACGGGGCAAGAGCGAGATGCATCGGACAAAGCGTGAAGATTTGCTTTGAGGACGTCCACCCTTGCGGTAACCTGTTGGATGCAAGTTGAGGTGAGAGCACCAAATGTGTTCAGCTTTTGAATGTCTAACTTTTGCCTTCTCGCAGAGAAACGCTGACTTTTAAACACTCTGAAAAAGACATTTCCTGGTTAATTTAAGACAAGGATTGGGATTGCCCATATTTGACCCAACAATGGGTCAAAGCAATCCACCGTTTTTTTCTAAATATAATTTGTTGAAACAGCGGTTTTATTAAAGTTCCGGAATTTCTTTGCACATTTTTAGTTTTCTTGGCGAGAAATCTCTTCAATCAACCAAGAACGACCCATCCGGGTAAGACGTAGTGTTTAGTATAAATTTGTAGGACAAGTCTTTTAGAATAGACTTGAGAGATGTGGTAACACCAAACGTACCACAAAACAGTGGCGTAGACTGTGCCTTTCCATTCAAACTGTTTCATCCTTTCAGCCGTTCCATCCATTCTCCATCCTAACATCTCAGACCATCATCCCAAATAGTGTTTGTTTCCTCCCATCTCATCATGCTAAGTAGTTCAGTTGTCTGACCTTTAGAGTTGATTAGCAAACCCATTTTTACCATTCCCGCTAAAATGCCCCGTGGGACATGGCAAGTACGAGGGTAATTAGATTATCCACCAGATGGATGAGTAGATTGTGAGGGAGGTTCTCTGGAGACGTACTTCTTAAAAACATTTCCATAATTTTACAGATACAAGTTTAGAATTAGTATTTTTTGCGGGGCAGGTGTAGTTCCAAAAAGATCCAAAATCAGGGACAATGGTGGTTGAGCAAAAGAAACACGATAAAGAAAAACTGTAATGTTACGGCAGCTGGTGTTATTATATAAAAAATAATAAAGGTATCATAAAGTGTACATGTTTATCGAAATTTAACCACATTTCAAATGGGCAAGCCTGCAAATTTCTCTGCTCAACTGCTATTGATATCCCTTAACAAGACAACCATTGCGCAAACAAACTCTATTTCTATAGATTTCCTGAAACATCTCCCAACAATTGAATTTTAAACTTATTTGATTACCGAAACCACTCTTTTGTCAACCACATCCTAAATTTCCATTTCATCATTTTAGAAAAACTTTAGAAAATCGAAAGCTTTGTCGACCGTCCGACATACATAGATGGTAGTGTGCCGTACGATGTTCGCAGGGGGTGGGGTTTGTCGCAGTTTTTGCGCAGAAAGGGCGGTGCCCACGTATCTCTGCAGTGAGAAGGCGACCTATGACTAATCTTTTCTTTTTTTACATTTTGCAGACATCTTAGTCGCAGTCTATCACGAACACCTTTCCACAGTCTCTCCACAGACTGTGAGACACAGTCACTCTTAGTCGTCGCCGACAAAGATCTCGGTGATGCCCATCTCTTCAGACCAGTTTTGGAGACCTGAATACTTAGGATGGTAGAAGTAGACTCTGTGATCAATTGATAGTCTTTTTGAATCGACTTTACCTGGTGACTAACTTCTACCTCAAGAAGACACGGAGCCGTGACCTGTTCTCAGACTACAACCGTTTTCGTTTGCGTAAACCTGCATTGTCTGACTGATTCAGATGTTTCTCCTGACTGGATTTTCTTTGCCCAGGACACCATTGTGCTTGATCTAACCATGCAGTTTCCTTTCTGTCCATGGTTGTGCCAAGCACTTTGGTGACTTGTGTGCATTTTCTTCCGTTGCACTTTCTTAACCTCTGTTTTCTTCTTCATCCGTTAGTGAAATCTCACGAAGCAGTCTATCGCAGTATAATATTTGTTGTGCTACATTATTTAATGAATAAAAAACCAAGACCCTTGTGTTGTTTTGTTTGTTAAAGATATAAAGGGTGGAACATTTTCAAAGATGTAGGAAAAACAGTGGAATTGACCTTAACAGTTTCGTCCTCAACAAAAGCTGAAATCTTGGCATGTTAAATATGAAAATATGAAGGTACATAACCACTATGATTCTTGGGAGAACATAACCCTTCCAATATTCTTTGTTGGTTTTCAATAGCAGATTCTTACATTTTAATATTCCTTCCATGTCCAATCTGGACATTTGGATACATTCTTGAAAGTTTCAACTTATGAAATGGTTTAAGATGATAAATCGTGCACAGGAACCAACATTTCACAAAAATGTTAGGGGTACAAGACTTGTTTGAGTAAATCTAATCTCAGACGCAGTCGGGAGGTCATGGGTGGGGTTTACCGCAGAGTGGCACTCACAGTCAACCATCTAGAAAAATAAACCACTCTGCTTTACCATCACAGGTCCTTTTAGGTTGCGCGGCTCAAAGTAAAGAACAGCACTTTGATTTTGAGGTCCAAGTGTCTGCGAGCATGTGGCTCGTGTTGAATTGAATTTGGTAACAAACATTTTATAATTGTATGTGCCGCTTGTGAAGCTTTTGCAAACCGAAGCATATTGTTGCCGATACATAGATCTGTTTAGAAAGATGCATACAATTGAATGAAAGCTTTCCTGTATCTCATTGGTATGAGCATTGCGTGAACAACGCAAGGTTGTGGATTCGATCCCAGGGAATTGCATATGCCTAAGTATAAATGTATAGGATAATGTAATGTTAGTCGCTTTAGATAAAAGCGTCTGGCAAATGTCTAAATGTCTAAATGTAAATGTAATGTAACTATAAATGCAATTTATCAGTGAATGCACTGAACGATTAAAGCCAATGAAAATACATTTCAATAAAAAAGACTGTTTTTTCATTCTGTCAATATATTAACCTACAGTCACCCCTTTAGTGTGAAAATAATATTTATCCCTAACTACACTGCAAACACCACATTCACTGTGACGTATTGTTATTAAAGGGGTAGTTCACCCAAAAATGAAAATTCTGTCATTATTTCCTCACCCTCTTTTCAAACATAAGACGTTCTTTCTTCTGCTGAGCACAAAAGAAGATCTTTTAAAGAATATTGCTAATATTGTGTATCATTTTGATCATATCCTGTATAATGTGCAGTAATTGCTTCACCCCCGTTATGAAGAAGTATTCATAGGAATGTTTGTAACATAGTTGTGTTAGTAGATCAGAAATCATATTAACTTAGATGAGTATTAGAATCAAGATTGTTTGAATGATAGAATCAATATACTTATGCATGATGGAAATGATAGAAGCAACATATTTATGCATGATAGAATCAATATATGTGAACATATGCAGTAATTGCTTTCATAAAACATTTTAATCATTTTTAGCAATACAAAATCCAGTGATGTTTTAAAGGCCTGACCCAATTAAGTCAAACTTATGATGCATTATAGCACAACTTATTTTTAAAAAAAATGAGTCAAGGTTGAAATTCCACCATTAGACCACAAACCTTGATGGCTAGAAATAATGGTGGCAGACAAGGACAGTTGGATAATAAAAAATAAGAGATAGCAGGAATTTACCTGATTGGTTTCGAAAGGAAACACCTCTGAGTAGTTTCACTATAACTAGAGGTTGGAAAACAGCCGATTTTCAGATGCTTTTGGGAAACATCTCACTTTGTTTGACTTGAACATATAAAGTAAAATCTTTGACACCTGGACCTTCTTTGTCTGAGCTATTTTTTGAACCGCAAGATCAGCTTTTTTTCCTCATCACTAACCGGCATCCATTCACTTACATTGGTTTTGTGTCCATATAGTAGAAGTGAATATGTGCCGGCACTGTTCGGGTACCAACTTTCTTCAGAGTATCTTTTGTGTTGACACAAAAATGATGACAGAATTTTCAATTTTGGGTGAACTATCCCTTTAAGGCAAATGTTTTAACAATGCACCACATTATCTACACCATTACCAATCTTAATATTTTAATCACTTGATATTTTCTGTGTTTTCATAATAACCCCAACATGCATATAACATGATGACATTTTGCACATTTTGACATGCCAGAAGACCTGCATAGTCTGTGATGAGCGATGTGTATAATATCATATTAGTTGGTTTTTGTTTTAACGATTAGACCAAAACTAACAATTTGCTGTAAAAACAGCTGAGGTCAATACTGTATAACTACATTTACATTATAAATACAATGACACAGAAATTCATTTTATTTATTTTATTATCACCAATTAGTGAATTACATGATCGATTTCCCATTAAGAGCAAAAAACCCTCATGCTTCGTACTTTATCTACTCACTCGTTCATAAATGATTCCAGCTTTAATTCACTCGAGATTACGGCAGAACAATTCTAGAATGTCATATAGTAGAAAACGTGAAAAAGCAATCAAGAGGATTAAACTGAAGTTGAGTCATTAAACTGAAGTTGAGTCACGTTTCATTGTGCCATAAGATGATTTAACTATTAAATCATAAGCCGAGTTTTCTCCAACATCAATGAAATGCACTTCAGTGTAGTATTAAATATGTCGGATCTCAGACAGTATTCAGATAATAAAAAATATGTTCAATGCATTAATCGTGCTCAACAATCATTTTCGGGATAACCAGACAAACACTAGACAGCAAATATCTGTCTGTTAATAAACTAACACTGTTATTTTTTGCTATGGTTCTTCAGAATGATGCAAAATGACAAGGTTCCTATTTGAACCCATGACTGAGATCAATGACACTGCCATCACAAGATCCATCGTGATAAAATGCATTCACGCTTGTAGTGTCTCAAATACAAAAAGGATGTAACAACAGAATTTGTCATTGACAGTGCCGTTTTGCTATTTTTTTCTTGAATATGACGTAAACAGGCCACAAAAATGTTCCAGCCGCTTTTATAATGAAACCCAATAGAACAGTTGGCAAACAAGGACAATGACTTGAAATTGTCAATTTAAAATAAAGAACACAAAATCGTTTGCTCACACACAACGGCACAGGAAGCAAATGGATATCTATGCTTTAAATAAACAGCAGATGTTTGAGTATATAGAAATCTCACTCGTTTTATAATTCTTAACAATAAATCAATATCACTGGCTCAACTGGTCATCTTTTGAAACTTTTGTCATTTAAGTGCAACTCATATTTATTTCTGAAAGTTATCTTATCTTGTTACTACTACAATCATAATAAACTCTTCATGAACCACTCTTGTAATCTAAAATAATGTTCAGGAATTTGCCATGTCAAGTGCTAACTAAGGACGAATTGAGGACAGCTACACGAGACTTGCACAAAATCCTCAACGTAAAATCTGACCTTGAGACTTAATAGCCCTCGAGCCGTCTTCATTTTAAATTCTCCTCTGCAGACATCACAGGACAACAAAGGCTAAAATCAATTTGCCGTGTACTTTTGAATTTCCTCCGATGATTTACGTAACCTTGATTCTGGCTTGTCATGCAAATGTAAGTGCTGCTGTAACTTGAAGTTTTTTTTTGTCACAAATTAATGTAAAAGGTCATAAATAGAGACTTAAATATTTCAAATTTGAGGACGACCGAGTTAATTTGTGAGCAAATATTGTAAAATATCAAATTACATATTTTCTGCATCATCTGACTAAAGTTAATTCATTCTTATCTATCAGAATACTGAATCCCAATGAAGAACATTGTACCAGTTTACTGAACATGTTTTTTTTCCGTTATAATTTATGCATAAATGTGTTAAACACACCGAACACTCCCCTTACAGTGGGTTCCCAGACACAAAAATCCCAAAACTTGCTCTTGTAAAACATCTCCTGAAGCTTCAGTGAGTGCCAACCTAAGTGTCACTTTCTCTACAGAGTCAGTCACCATCACCGATTTTTAAAATGTGATGCGTAGCAGACAGATGCTGAGATGAGAGTAGAAAAAAAACTTCAGACAGCCCTCGACAGCGCAAGAGGAAGCCAATCCTGCTTGAGAGGATGTTGCGGTTGCTATAAGACACGCCTCGATTTTGTTTCCACAAGAGGTATCGGTGATCCCGTGAAGACTGTTTTGGATTTCTCACACACAAATGTAACAGGGTTTTTAAGTCTGGTTCTACTCTAGGCATAAGATCACAGTATAACCTGCAGAGAACCACCACAAAGAAAAACTGTGGCTTTGCATCAACTTCCTGAACTTGAACGCTATGGTTTTTCCAAACTTGAACGTCTTTGCGTACCTCGACGTCACGGTCGATTACATTGAAGCGTGCAAACGTAAAGGAAAATATCACTTTGGCAGGATCGTCTTTGATGAATAGATGTTTGCAATATATCGCACACAGCAGTTTGGCTTAGATGCACTCTACAGAAAGAGGAAGCAAACTAACAATGCAAAAACTGGGTGATGTAACCAAGTGGTAGAGTATCTAGTGCAGGCCAGCTCAAATGGCAAACCAAAAAAACTGAAGAGATGTTTTGAATTTCTTTGTGCCTTCTCTTGCAGACTCTATAAGCTAGAATGATGTTTTGGGACATATATCCAGTGGCTCAGGCGTAAATCTGGTTTGGGCCGGCTGTGTGAGTGTTGTCGGCACCTAGTCGTTCCTGTGTGATTTGAGGCGGTTTGACGACGCTGACGTAGTCTTGGACACCCACATTCATGTTTTTAGCTTTGAGAGCAGCAGTATGCAGCTTCTCCAGGAAGTCCGGCATGCCTGTGGGACGAAAAGATGAAGTTGACCTATCAAACTCCATACCGTGATTATATAATAAGCGTAATTTCTTAGAAGATTTTGACCAAGAACGATCGCTCACCACTAGATACCATCCAGCTGACGCAGTAGCGCGGAAACACTGTCTGAGGGTCATCGCTGTATGTCAGCAAGTAGTCAAAGCCATTCTGTTCAGACATGTTCAGTAGTTTAATCTCTAAATACTAAAACCAAAGACAGACGGACTCACACACACAATTTCCTATTCTTACCTCATCGAATGACTTGTGTGGCCGGATGACCATCTTAGACTGGTAAGAATGAACGCGGACGAACTCCTGAATCTCAGGGACACTGGGGTGTTGAACAGCTCTGAGGATAAACAGAAAAATATATATCAACCACCATTTAATGCTAAACAAAGTTAAGCATTTAAAATGGCAAGTCTTACCTAGACACTAAAACCATCAGGTTGTTTTCCATATCAATGTGATAGCGGCGCATATAGACATAATCTCTGGAGTACATGGGATACTGCAGGGGAGAGGTCACCAAAATGGTCAGATGTTTAAAGGTACAGGTCATGCCCAAAACTAAATTTTAGGGTTGTTAAACAATTGCAAAACTAAATTTTCCCATCTTTTACTCAACTTCAAGGCATCCTGACTAAAAATGTTGGAGTTATAATACTAGTATCATATGTCTTCCAATCGGTAGAATAGGAGGCTATTTTTTGAAGCTCCAAAAAGTGCATCCATCCAAGCATCTGGTTCACGCACAGCCGAGAGATGACAGAAGCGACATCAACATTAATAGCAGGTTAATATGGATATTTCTCTTAAACAAATGCATTGATTCGCTTCAGAGGATCTTTGTTAAGACCACAAAGCCGTGTGGAGCAGGTCTTGATAGATGGATGCACTCTTTGGAGCTTCAAAAAAGTGCACCCCATTCACTCCCATTTGGAAGTAAAATGATACGTGGTATTATAACTCCAACTGCATTATTCTTCAAGAAGAAAGACATATTCAGTCAGGATGCCTTGAGGGCGACTAAAACATGGGAAATAGAGAAAGAAGATTAAGCTTAAGAAAGGCTTTTAAATCTTCTGCCAGCTAGTACTAGAATACACTACAGATAACATCGCAAAAACTCATGTGTTCTTTCTATGAAATCATGCTTACCGGAAAATGTGTCGCCCAATGAACGACCTCACTGCCTGTACTGACATCCCGGTCCACCACTTCCAATTTTATAACCAGTGCGTCCCACTTCTTCCTGTACTCCGTATCCAACTGGAGCAAAGGGAAAACATTTGGGAGACGAGGTCATACACCGTGTCTACAGTACCAGATGTGATAGTGTGAACAAAATCAAAAGATTATTATGGGTTCTTATGCGTTTCTAATGTCTTTTGTTGTGTCGCGGCGCGCCGGTCGCGTCTGGTGTTGACACGTTGTTAAGGTTTAAATATAACTTTCATGCAACAGTCGGTAGCCATATACATATGTCAGAAAAGTGTTGGCCCCCTTCCTGATTTCGTATGTTTTATAGGAAGGTTTTTATTATACGGGAAAACAAAATCCAGACCATGCATGTGTGTGAAAAGGTGTTTACCCCCTAAACCTTATAACTGGTTGAGCCACCCTTAGCAGCAACAACTTCAATCAAGCGTTTGCAATAACTTGCAATGTCTCTGTTACAGCACTGTGGAGGAATTTTGGTCCACTCATCTTGGCAGATTTCTTGTAATTCAGCCACATTGGAGGGTTTTCGAGCATGAACCGCCTTTTTAAGGTCATGCCAAAGCATCTCAATAAGATTCAGGTCAGGACTTTGACTAGGCCACTAAAGTCTTCATTTAGTTTTTCTTCAGCCATTCAGAGGTGGACTTGCTGGTGTGTTTTGGATCATTCTCCTGCTGCAGAACCCAAGTTCGCTTGAGGTCACAAACAGATGTTCTCCTTCAGAATTTTTTGCCAGAACTCATGGTTCCATTTATCACAGCAAGTCTTCCAGGTCCTGAAGCAGCAAAACAGCCCCAGACCATCACACTACCACCACCATATTTTACTGTTGGTATGATGTTGTTTTTCTGAAATCCGGTGTTACTTTCACTCCAGACGTAATGGGAGACACACCTTCAAAAAAGTTCAACTTTTATCAGTCCAAAGAGTACATTCCCAAACATTTTGGGGATTATCAAGATGTTTTCTTGCAAAACTAAGAGGAGCCTTTATGTTCTTTTTGCTCAGCAGCGGTTTTCGTCTTGGAACTCTGTCATGAAGACCATTTCTGCCCAGTCTCTTTCTTATGGTGGAGTCATGAACACTGATCTTTACTGAGGCTAGTGATGCCTGCAGTTCTTCTGGTGTTGTTGTGGAGTCTTTTGTGACCTCTTGGATGAGTCGTCGCTGCTCTCTTGGGGTAATTTTGGTAGGCCAGCCACTCCTGGGAAGGTTCTCCACTGTTCCATGTTTTCCCCATTTGTGGATAATGGCTCTCACTGTGGTTCGCTGGAGTCCCAAAGCTTTAGAAATGGCTTTATAACTTCTCCAGACTGATCTCAATTACCTTCTCATTTGTTTCTGAATTTCTTTAGATCTCGGCATGATGTCTAGCTTTTGAGGATCTTTTGGATCTACTTCACTTTGTCAGGCAGGTCTTATTTAAGTGATTTTTTGATTGCGAACATGTGTGGCAGTAATCAGGCCTGGGTGTGGCTAGAGAAATTGAACTCAGGTGTGATAAACCACAGTTAAGTTATGTTTTAACAGGGGGCAAACACTTTTTCACACCGGTCCTTGTAGTTTTGGATTTTGTTTTCCTATAATAATAAAAACCTTCATTTAAAAACCGCATGTTGTGTTTACTTATGTTATCTTTGACTAATGTTTAAATTTGTCTGATGATCTGAAACATTAAAGTGTGACAAACATGCAAAAAAATACGAAATCGGGAAGGGTGCCAACACTTTTTCACATCACTGTAGACACAGAAAATGCAAAAAGCACATCAACAAGTGCAAGTGATGTTCGCCAGTCATGTGCTACAGAATGAATAATATTATATTATGAGATCTTTAAAACAATGAGTACCTGTACGTTGAAGAATTGCCTGGGTGTGACATCCATATACGAACCAAACACTGTAAAGAGAGGAGTAAAGAAAACATTGTTTCTATAGTATTATAATCTTGATGATCTAAATTCCATATCAGATTATTTGTTACAGGTATTTATAACAATTTGTTTATTTTACATCAACTGTTTGTTTTAAAGGGCTTATTTACTTATTTATCTATTTACTTAGATAAAGTAAGAAGCATTCAGCATCTATCTTCTCAAACACTTTTTGAAGTACTATTTATTTATTTGCTGTGAAAAGGCCATAGGTTCAAGCTTAAATGCGCTGTCACCTCAGATGAAAACGTAAAGTGTGCGTAACTACTTGAAACTTACCTCTATATTCAAAGAGATGACTTCCCTGGATCGGTCTCCTCCACACTTTAAAGTTTTTCTTATCTACTACAACATCCCAGCCGGGATCTGCAACAACAGACATCTTTGGGGATTCGCCCAGTCCTGTCACAGCCTCGACTGCTTGCAGCTCCCATGCACACCTAAACAACACAGAACAGGGTCACTTACAAAATAAAAACACACCTTGATCACATTACCAAGGAGCGTATTTTTGCACAGTCACATGTTTTGTGCAACTAAGCATTTTAATCCCATTTTATCTCTAAATTTCCATTACTGTTATGCAAATGATTCTGTTATGATTCTCAACACAGCATTTTTTATCCATTACTTAAATTCAAGCCAATGCAATGGCTGTAATGCATAAATGCAGTACAATATAATTTTACAGTACTTCTTATTGAAATAAGAATAATGCCATACCCAAATCTCAATCAGACAAAAAATGTTTACTTTCTTGAATCGAAATGTTTCTTTCTTTGAATTTTATACTATACAGATAATATATGAGAAAAGTCACACTCAAACACAATACATGAATAAATTAAATAAAAAATAAGGGTTGTTTATTAAAAATTGGCAAAACAATCATTAATGGGGTGAGGTGCAAACCTTCTCAGCTCCTCATCCCGAATCTTCTCATCCTCCCACATGAAGACTCCAGCCAGAGCTGCTATGAGTTTTCCAGCGTGCGTGTGTTTGCTCTGCAGGCGTCGCCATATGCTGCCCACGAGTGTCCACCTGGTTCTCTCGGAGTAAAGGTTTGAATACAGCTCTCCTACTTGTAAAGCTCTTCTCAGCCTCTGGCCTGTCACGAAACTACAGTGGTTTGCAAATATAGACAAGAGTCTCTCTTTCTTCTTCTCGGAGGCCAGTTTGCTGGTTCCTCTTCCAGCCTTCTGGATCCATGACAGGAGCAGGCCCACGCGCTGTCCCATCCACGAGAAAGTCCAAGATCTGCTCATTGTTTTTGCAATCTCACCACTGTAGTTTAAAGTACTTAAACTCTGGAGTCGAACAGCTTTTGCTCCTATGTTGCACAAGGGTCGATGCTGGACGGAGGTAAACATCTTCGTATCCTTTATCCAAGTACTACGCACTCTCGGTAACAGGATTTGACTTTCTGATCGCAAGTGGTGAATTAAAACCTTTTAAACTATCATATAATAAACGATCTGATACACGAATACGTTTCCACGTGGCGGTGGCATTTAGATAACAAGTGCAACCCAATGTCAAACATGCACGAGCGGTTATTTTGCTGCTGCAATGTAGCATGCGACTGTTCTGTAGGATTTATTTGGGATATGAAATGCACGAGAGAAAATCAATTCTAAAAACGTTCATATTTTAGGACGCTTTCGTAAACTCTACTAGATGAACAGACAGTTTGACATTTGCCAGTGTACGTTAAACGGATCAACAAGACTAACGTTAGCTAGCCAGTTATCAACGCAGAAAAGCAATCTCGACGACTGTAAATAAATCCATCGAAATAATCGAATATCCTTAACGACGTATCATAGACAATATTTCTTAAGAGATAAATATATTTCCATGTTAAATGTGTTAAGTTATTCTTACTTTAATTCTCCTGCGTTAGCCTCATGTCCTCACGCCTCTTTAGTGGAGAGTAACGCACGCCCACTTTAATATGTGAGAGTTTCTATTGGTGCTCACTTTCGTCTTGTGTGCGTCTGTAAATGTAATTGGGCGATACTGCTGTCTGTTTTCGTTTGTCTCCACCTCGAATCAACCAGCATGTTCACATGACTCACGTTAAGTCAACCCATGGTAAAAGTCCTCTACAACTTTAAGGTTAAAGAGGGTTAACATGTGTCTGGTCCATGTTGTGAAGATAACAAATATTTTTGTTATAAAAAGTTTATTTTAGACACAGTAAATATTTTTAAGATAAGTATGTATGTGCTTTAAAAAGTTTAGTTACGCCTCAGTGTTTGTTATTAGCCTACTGTTTTTCCCACATTTTAGAATAATACCAAAGTCATTAAAACTTGGTGTGTGAGTTGTGCAGTGACCAATAATGCTAAACAAATACAACTATAGAAATAAACAATGAATATTTATTTAGAACTTACGCACGTTTTACCGAGATAACATCTTGACTTTATACAGTTTCATGCTTTTAAAACAGTATGGAGGCAGTGATCGTGTTCTGACTATTTTTGTCCTTGGTTAGATTTTGTTAAAAAATGTATGTATAGACATTATAACTACAGTCACTAATTATAACTTATGTCTTATTTATATTTTTAGTTTATACATCAAATTCCAAAGAATGGTAACATCATAATGAAAATAGTGTTTTACAACTTTTCAGTTTTAAATACTATATATATATAATTAAACTACGTTTATAAGAATTGTTTTGCAATTTAGGTAATGATTACCGACAACTACATACACAGGGAGTGGATATTTTATCCCTTTTCTTTTTTTATGTTCTCCTGTTCTATGATTAAAAACTGGAAAAAAATCCAACTGGCATTTAGTCAGTATCGGCTGTGGCCACATGGGGGCGTTACAGCATAGTTTGCATTGTCCTTCATAGAGCTTGTTCTGAGTAAGACCCGTGTTCTGAATCCCAATCATACACCATAAAACATCGAATTACTAAAACTTGTTTCACAAGGATTGCAGCCGATAGAAAAATGCCTTTTATCTGAAAATGTGTAAAGGAACACAATGCAATTAATGTGTTTTTTTATCTTAAATGATTGTGGATTGCCAAACATCCTAATCAGAATCGCTTAAATAGCGTCCGTGGTGACTCGAATAGAATTTGCAGTGCTCGACAGAACAGAATAAAAATCCCGAAAAAACGTAGTAGTCTATTTGATAGGTAAACAATGCCTTTTCCGTCTACTCACATTACCAAATAAGTTCATGGGCGCGGTTTATTTTCGGCGTCACTGTCAACCGTAGACGGCCCCGCCCTCAAGCAAGATAATATATGACTTGCCTGGAGAGGCAGGAACTCTACATCGGAAGCCGGTTGAAAGCGGTTTTACACATTTCTCCATTTATTTTAAATCAGACATCCTTGAAAGCGGTGACGTCTCAGTCGCATTTGGTTTTAAATACGATACACAAATCCGACGTTAGTGCTTAAGAAAGAACGAGAACATTTATTATCGTCTACCCCGCGCGCGCGGAAAGCGGCTACGGGAAGTTGACTGGGCGGGCTTCGGTGTCAAAAAGACTTAAAATCGACATTTCTTGACGAATTTGTTTGAGTGGTAAGTACAAATAATTACTTTGAAATGAATAACGTAACTGTTAATGAGGTGTTTTTTTAAAAACATTCATCTAATTTCATCGGTTAGAATGAGCGCGAGCTCGTGGCTTTTGTCAGCTGATCCGCTCTGGTCGGCTATAAAACAGACGCACGGCTCTATTAGGCGTAAATTGCCCATTGTGAATGCTTTATATATAAAGAATTTGCTTTGGTATCATTTTGTTTATTCCCTTAATATATATATATATTTATCATGTCATATTAGCTGTTAGCGGGTGTGAATGAATGACGACACGTGTAGTACGCACTACGCAGCCGGCGCGCGCAGCATGGATAGATACCGTCTTATCAACATCTATAAAATAATTGAAGTCTCATTTTTGCGTTGTATTCGTACGTCAGCAGTACTATAGAATTTGGGAAACTGTCGATGGGAGTGCTCTTCAATAGTGATTTGATTCTTGAGCAACAACATTAGAGAGGAAGTGCGTCTCTAGCGCGAGCGGGGAGAACCCTGAACTGTGTCAACGTCTGCTTTGCTTGCCAGATAAATGCTGCATTACTGGAATGTGCTCGAAACGCACATGACACAGTTGGTCATACAGAGTTCCTGTTTGTAGTCACAGTGCTTAAATTAATTTAAGCGGGGCCTTATATTGGTAGTTACGCGAGTTACACAGCATGATTACATTTTAGCATTTATGTTATTACATCAGAGTGTTTCTCCTAAGTTTACAAATACAGTTGCCATATGGCCTTCAAATATATCGGATGCTCTATTTTTCGACGAGCCTTGGTGTGTGCCCCCTTTTTTATGACGAAAGAGTTTTCGAGGGACCGTCAGCACCCCACTTTGGCTCAGAGTATTACAGTTCTGCTTAGCGCATAATAGACTTATGTCCAACAAGTTCTGGCTTTATTTCTCTGCAGTGAAACGTTGCGTAATACGGGAACCTTCCCACTTTCTCCCCTTGTCTTTTTCAGGAATGATCTACCATTCACCCACCGTGTCTGTTGCACAATGGATGTCCTCTCTGTCTGCCTAATCGCCCAAGCCAAAACAACCTGTAACAGATCTAGTCTATTCAGGGGATAGCAATAGGCCCTCACTCCACTTTCTCCCTTGACATTATACATCAGTTTCGAGCAGAGCAGTACAGATTCTTTCTGTAGTGTCTGAACTGCTTTGATTTGCTGGTTTAGTGAAGGGTGAAGGTCGGTCTGAGGCAGAAAAAAGATTTCAATTTACTCTAGTACCTCAATTATCTGGGGAGAAAAATCCAGTGTGCTGCTTAAAGTTTATTTATTTATTAATACGTTGTTTCTAATCCCTGTAAAATAGTGAAATTCTTTTGTTTTTGTTACTTGAAATCCATCTCAGCACAATGGTTTCGACAACTGTGGCCACGATAGCGCTCGTGACCATTGGTTATGCTGCAAATTTGTCAGATTATCTTTGGCTCCTAGTAGTAGGTTTTATCATAGCTTTTGTTCTGGCCTTTTCGGTGGGTGCTAATGATGTTGCCAACTCCTTTGGTACGGCGGTGGGATCAGGTGTAGTTACCCTTAGACAGGCTTGTATTCTTGCTACAATCTTTGAGACCCTGGGCTCCGTGCTGTTAGGAGCCAAGGTCAGCGAGACCATCCGCAAAGGCATTATCGACGTGAACATGTACAACGGCTCGGAATATGTGTTGATGGCAGGCTCAGTCAGTGCTATGTTCGGTAAGTAGCTAGGGTTTGTGTGTAATTTGTGTGTAATTCTATCATGTATTTTCTCAATATTCTTCAATTACCCGTCAGGCTCTGCTGTATGGCAGTTGGCGGCCTCTTTTCTGAAGCTTCCTATTTCTGGGACTCACTGCATCGTAGGAGCTACCATAGGCTTTTCGCTGGTCGCCAAAGGTCAGCAAGGAGTCCGATGGCTAGAGCTGCTTCGAATTGGTGAGTCAGCTGCGTTCACAATGACCATCCATTTGTTGCGTTTTTCTAAACACTGTTGTCAGAATGTTGGTGACGTGGATTTCATTGATCTTTTTTTCTTTTATAGTTGCTTCATGGTTCCTTTCTCCTCTCCTGTCTGGCATCATGTCTGCCATATTGTTCTACTTTGTTCGCATGTTCATCCTGCAAAAGGTAAATAATAGCTCAATATTTTAAACTTGGTTCTGTTTAGTTACTCATGGATGGAGGTAGAATGACAATGAATGAGATCCTGGTTTACAACTAGGTCATTCAAGGTAATGAGATATGGCATTGATCAAAGTTCAGACAAATCTTTTTTGTAATCATTCATTATCTCAGGCTCATGTGTAATCACTAGATTAATCTGCCAAATTTATCCTAACATGCTATTAGGTTGGGTTTTGGCTAAGTCAGTATTTTGTCCCCTGCAGAAAGATCCAGTGCCCAATGGTCTGAGGGCCCTGCCTTTCTTTTACGGTGTTACAATGGGAATCAACCTGTTCTCCATCATGTATACTGGAGCACCCTGTGAGTATTACTGTATTTCCCTTTTACTTTGCTTGTCTGCTAACATACTAACCAGACGCCCAAACTCTGCCAGACTGTTTACAGTGCTTAAGGCAAAGCAGTGTTTAACCAGTGGGCTCTGGAAAGCTCAGTTGGAGCTCTCATTAGGTGGACATGTGGTGACTGTATTCATAACCTCAGTCAGAGTTTTTCCTTCTCCGTCATAGAAGAGAAAAAAGTTGAATGGAGCATACTTGTTCATTTGAAAGAACCATCAGCCTTGAACTCAGATGTTGAGAGCCCCACATTTTTGAGTGCTGTCAGCTGTTTTTTACCCATCTATTTTGAAACCTTGTTAAATGAGCAACTTTCGCTCTTTTTTGTTTTTTTTACCCGCAGACCTCAACAATTCAAGAAGTCAACTGGCCTGGGCCATTAAATGAAGGCCACAGGCTAGAGTATGATGCAATATCCACCTAGTAGTGTGTACATGTATGCACTCCCAGGCAGGTGCATCATTCATGCATGCACATAGCAGCTCACTTAAGTTTTGTACTTCGGACACACCTCCTGCATCACTACAAACATTATTCATTTACTTCCAAAACATCATGTGGTGAAATACACTAACATATATTCTCACAATCGCACTTGGGTGTAATTTACAGTAGATCTATAACACAGCCAGCTTAAAGGGATACTTTACTAGCCAATCAAAATTTCCTCCATGTTTCACTCAATCTCGAGACATCCTATCTGAATATGTTTTTTTCATCTACCGGAAAAACAACCCTCTGGTTCACGCACATTCGCGAGATGATGGAAGCTTGGATATTATATGGATATTTATCTTAAACAAACGCATCGATTTGCTTTAGAAGACTTTTGTTAAGACCAAGGAGCTGTGTCAAGCAGTTCTTTGATGGATGCACGTTTTGGAGCTTCAAAAACTCAACACCAATTCTATCTCTTGAAAGTAAAATGATACGCGGTATAATAACTCCGACTGCATTAATCCTCAAGAAGAAAACCCAGTTCAGTGATCCTGCCTTGAGGGTGTTTTGTTTTGGTAGTGAAGTATCTCTTTATCACAAGATTGTCCCGATCTTAGGCCAAACTTAGTGATGTCATCTGCTGTTGGATTAGTTTTAAAGGCATCAGACACCAACCCTTCAACCCTCCCCCTCTAGCCTGCTCAAAGCAGTTCTCTCAGGTTTAGAGCGTCTATACCAGGACAGGACAAAACCAGCAGCCGCCGGAGGGGTGGAGAGACTTGCAACATCTCATGAATTGTTGATTGCTTTTTTTTGTCATCTGGGGGCAATCATGCAGCACGCATGTCCCGTACAAATCCAGTCAGTATGTGACAAGGAGGAGTTTCCTCGAAACATTGTATTTGCAATCTACTTGGAACGCCCTGTTTGTCTGGTTTGATTTTAACTGCTTGTTTGGTACGAGGGTTGCGTGATTCTAACTCGCGTACGGTCACGTGCGCTTCACCTGTTCCAGCCAGTTCGGTGTGGGTATTGCAGGTTAAACACTTAAAGTCAAGGGTTAGGGTTAAATTCTCCCCCTTCTCAAACATGTTTCCTCTAAAAGCTTTGGTAATCGTGTGAACTCTACCATTACCCACCCACCCCTAGATTTTTGCACGTCATTCTGCAACCGCAGTGCCTTGAAAGTTTTCCCCGTGTATAGCAAAGATGACTCAACCTCTCTTTTATTTTTCTTATTTGAATTACTACTAAAATTGAACAAGCCGTTGCTCTCTGATCTAAACTTTGTAAAGGCCATTTTTTGTTTTCTTGACTCGCAAAACTAGGATTTAATATGAAAACTACGAGTTAAGCACACTGTGATTGGCTACACCCTTCCAGCTCCAGGACATGATGCTTGTTTTCTGGTCTGCTTCCCTTTTTGCCAAAACAGACAGTGGGTTGTTTTTGTTGCCGTGGGGATGTAAAGCAACCACAAGCAGGCGGTAACTGAGCTCACGGATTTGAAATGGAACGTTTTACATTTGTCTAGACTCATTCAGCGCTGCCCCAAACAGTTTACAGTGACAAAATAACTTTTTGTTTTGAACTTTGGCTTACTTTGAATGTGCTAGACGTAGTGTTTGCCACACACCAAACAACTTTCTGGCAGTGACTTTATGGTGTCAATTCGTAACAATATTCTGCCTTTATTGCACCCTAAGGTTAATTTCGTTATCAAAATGATTAGATAATTTCCATGGATATTTCCATACATCAGTCAAAGAGCATATGAGGCGTAGACAACCCATCCCAGAATGACTCAACCCATCATTCCCTAACCATGATGAGGCATTGTGCTTAGCCGAGTCTAGAACAACAGCCTAGTTGTGTAATAAAGGCTGCGGCATAGTTTTTATTGTTGCTGCCCATTGTGGGGATGTGTTAGTCAGAAAAGCTATTTGGGTTCAGTCATGGATTGATTCCCTGTTTACCCCACAGTGTACAGACTGCCCTTTATGTGCAGAGCATGAGGTACAGTAGACGGCCGTAACAAATAACAGCACATACTCTTTTTTTGAGGTGGGGGGGGGCTTTTGTTTCTGTCACTCAACCCCACACCTTCACTGGCCACACCTGTTCTGTCCTTAGATGTTGCCAGATCATTCCAGTTTTGGGAAGTTCAGCTGCTCTGCCAGCAGTTTCTTGTCTCTTGGGGAGCTTGAAATGGAGTTGCATAACCAAAGATCACGCATGTCTCCTGCAGGAGCGTGAGCATGTGGGAGGGCAGGAGAGTTTATACCCCTCTGGTCAATTTTCTCTTATCTCACAACCTTGTTTGCTATTTCACATCCTGTGCTGCCAATGCCAGCTTTTTCTTTTTGACTAAGTACCCTGTACTTTTAACACATTTCAATGTTGGTTTTTTATCCCCATGGGGAATTTCTAAATGTCTGCCTGTCCTGCCAGAAGTCGTCTTCGGGAAAGCTGCTCACAACCACAGTCTTGGCTCAGATATAAACTTTCTGCAGGAGCGGTAACAATTTGTATCCCTCCTTTCTCTTTGAGATATGGGGGGGGGGTTGGTATCGAGCCGCTGTAGCCTTTTAAGGCACCTTCACTTGCTGACCATATGCTTCAGCGAACTAGTTCGTTTTCTTGTGTCAGTGCTACTTTTTGCTGCTTGTCATGCTCACGACTCACCTTGAGGTTTTACATAAGAGTGCAGGCCCTGTGGTTGCATTCTCTATGTCGCCAGGATATTTGACACTTTGTTGCTGCTGTTTTGGTTTCTATAGAACCTTAAACAAGTTTTGTTTGTTTATGCCTTTTCATGGAAGACCCATCACTGTAGTTATTTTAATTGAACATGATCAATGTTAGCCCTGTGGCGTGAATACTTTTCTTTTCCCTAAAGATACATTCCTTTTCTTTTGAAAGAGTGTAGAACCGGTAAAACTTTTGCTACATGATGTGATCTCTCACTTGAGACTTCAGGAGTTTTACTAACAAATAGCACACACTATTTTGAATACAGTTTGTTGTGTTAATGGTAGCACATGCTGCCTTTGTCTCAAAAGCCCATTTTTCTTTCTTTCCCTCCACTGCCCGTGGACTGCAGTGCTGGGCCTTGATAAACTGGACTGGTGGGGAGTGGTGCTCATTTCCATCGGCTTTGCCATCATTACAGGCATCTTTGTTTGGTTTATCGTCTGCCCTCGGCTCAAGAAGAAGATACAAAGTGAGTATCAATGTTTTATTCCATCATATCCAGTTGTCCAATGTAACTGTGTAATATAATACATATAACAATATAATATAATAAAACCGTACAAATTGATGATGCGTTGTGGAAGATATGGCAGAATGACAAAGTGTGATGATGGGTGGGGTTCTGCCAAGATAATTGTCAGGGCCACTGCAGATGTTTTCTCAGATTGGATTAATAGTTGTAGCCTTTATGACATTAACACTGTGAAATTTAAAGGTTCTTGTTTGGGGTATATGTATAAGCACATAATTTGTGTATGTGTACACATTTTTAAGTAGGTATTTTTCAAGCTCCTATTACACTCTGGAGAGCAAAGTATAGGCGAGAAAGATTTATTAGCTGTGGGCCAAGCACCAGGTGCACTTTGGGGATAATACCCCACAGATTAAAGATGTTTGCAGTAGATAGCTGTCAGATACCTAGACAATACAATATTGCTCTAAAGCATTGTTTGTGTACTTGAATGATTTTCTTTATTCCGTTCGACACACAAAGAGAAATTGAATTATTTTTATGTGCAGATTTTCCATAGATTGAGGCTTTCATTTTCAAAAGACTGCTTTCTTGTAGCTCAGTGGTAAGAGCATTGTGTTAACAATGCAAGGTTGTGGGTTCGATCCCAGGCGATTGCACATACCTATGTATAAATGTATAAGATATAATGCAATGTAATTTGCTTTGGATAAAAGCGTCTGCCAAATGCATAAATTTAATGTAAATGTAAAATGATGATGATGATAATGTGTAGCTTTGAATCTTATTTGCATTGAGTTCAAAAGTGCATCTTGTTAGGCCAAACATTACTGGTCGCGTTGACATCACATTTTCTGTTTTAAAAAAATGGGAGTTCATGATAGAAAAACGCTCGGGACACGTTGTCCACAATGCTTTCAAGTATTCAATCTTGAAGTTAAGAGGGGATCTCTGTTTGTGTCAAAGTAAGTGTCAATGTAATTTATGTTGTCTATGCAGAACAGGATAGTCTGGCCGTGAACTGACGCTTCCTATTTTGGTCATAGCGATCCACTAATTGGTCTTTGGCTGGTGGATTGGAATAGCTTGTGGTCAAGTTAAGGTGTTGACAGTGAGTTAGTTCAGGTGAAAGATGTGAGTTGTGAGTGACATGGCTCGTGCGAAAATAGAAAACGTGTCCTTTAACACTTCCTATGACAGATAAACAATGTCAGACTGGTCCTAAAATGTAGGTTGTGGTGACCTTTTAGGCAAACAGATTTGGGGACAGTCACATGATGGATATTTGAATGTCAAGTAATGTTGTTTACCAGCTCTTCTGCTTGTCGTAATTGAATGCCACAAATGTTTGCTTAAAAGAAAAGGATATCTGCACATATTATACACCTTTTTTATCCATTCTGCTGTCCTAGAATGTATTGCGTGGTTTAATCTGACCTCATCCTTGATTTCTGAGCAGATCTGAGGTTTTCTGTAGTCATAGCCATAGCCAGTATGACTGTCATTTGGTGTTTGGTGAGGATTAATTTTGGATTCTGGCGCGCAGGTGAAGTAAAGTCTTCCAGTCCATCTGAGAGCCCTCTGATGGAGAAAAATGAACTGCATGATGCTCACAATCCCATCCTGAAGCCTGTCCCTGAGGAATCAAGTGTTGTCCTTTCCTCTAACACCTCTCAACCTCCTGCCCATGAGGACCGCAGGGTCACCTTTGACATCGGTGATGCAGATGACGCCGATCACAAAGACTTCAAAGAAACAGAAACAAGCAATGGTAAGTCTATGGTCTGTCTCATGGTTTGTCACATGGTTTGTGTGATGCTTTGTAGATTGATCATTTAACCTCTAAAACAGTTCCAAAGACGGCCCAGGTTCACTTCAGTACTGGTCCCCCTCAAATTCCAAGCAACGGTTACACTCAATACCACACGGTTCACAAGGACTCTGGTCTCTACAAGGACCTGCTGCACAAGCTCCACCTGGCCAAAGTTGGAGACTGCATGGGCGAGGGCGGAGACAGGCCAATTCGCCGCAACAACAGCTACACCTCCTACACCATGGCCATCATCGGCATGCACGGAGACTTCAAGCCAAAGGAAGCCGACTTCCGCGCGGCAGAAGATGGAGACAAGGAAAAGGCCGGTGCGCAGGAACGGAAGCGTGTCCGCATGGATAGCTACACTAGCTACTGTAACGCGGTGGCGGAGAACGGTACACCCGACGGCATTGGGGAGGGTGAGGTCACCTTGGAGGTGGTCAAAGAAGACCCCGAGAGCAGCCGTAGTTCTTTGGAGGAAGACCGAGCAGATGCTGACAGGCCCGAGGTGTCGATGTTATTCCAGTTCCTTCAAATTCTCACAGCCTGCTTTGGCTCCTTCGCTCACGGTGGAAATGATGTCAGGTAATAAAAATGAGTTTAAGTGGTGCTCAGACTTGAGGGTTTTTGGAAGCGTCTATTTGGGCTGGTAGTAGAGTGTATACAGTTGCTACATTCATATCGAAAACACCGTATGTGTTTACTGGCATTTTACAATCTTTTTTTTTATAACTGACAGTCCAGATTGTAATAAGTCTTTATTTTTACTTTCAGTAATGCAATTGGTCCTCTGGTTGCTCTGTGGCTGGTCTATGACACCGGCAATGTAATGTCAACTGCACCAACTCCAATCTGGTTGCTTCTGTATGGAGGAGTGGGCATCTGCATCGGTCTGTGGGTTTGGGGCCGTAGAGTCATTCAGACCATGGGCAAGGACCTGACCCCCATCACCCCATCTAGGTATTTCACACACTCACACCCTATTTTATTTTGTTTTTGAGAGTAAAGGTCTTTGCACATACAGTCCAAAAGTTTCGTATGCTTTTTTTTTTGTATTTGGCGCTCGTTTGTATGGTGTCTAGGAATTGTCAAAACAACTCTCAAAATGCTAGCTACGGGTGTAAAAAACACAGCAAAATTTAACCGTCCAAATTTTTTATGACGGACAAAAATATCGTAGGCCGTGTCTAAATGTGATTGGCACAACGTGAGGTGGTATTTGTTTTTATCGTGCAAAAATTTCAGACACAAATATCGGACTCAATGTGCAATGGCATTTAACATGCAACACAGTGTCTACACCGGACGGGACTGGCTCGACACAACAAGGCCATGTCTGGGGTAGACACGGTGTAATCTTTTAAATGGATTCCTATCCGATAATTCAACCAAATTAGACCAATTTTTTAAGCCAATTTTTTGCTTTGGTTTATGTCTGACCTAAGCACAGAGTTACAAAACCTGTATTGCAGGCTCTACCCATCCTCCTACTGACAACAATGTTTTTTTTAATTTCAGTGGTTTCAGCATTGAACTTGCCTCCGCCATCACTGTCGTGGTTGCTTCCAACATCGGTCTTCCAGTTTCCACCACTCACTGCAAGGTAAGCTAAGCGCACATGCAAACAAACTGATGCACAACAACTCCGCCACTGACCATTTGAATAAGGTTTATACACTGACGATAAGGGCCTAGCCTACTGTGACTGAGCATAAAACTCCGTCATGTTTTTTCAGGTCGGGTCAGTGGTGTCTGTCGGTTGGCTGCGCTCCAGGAAGGCCGTGGACTGGCGTCTGTTCCGAAACATCTTCGTGGCCTGGTTTGTCACAGTGCCTATCTCAGGCCTGATTAGCGCTGCCTTAATGGCTCTGTTCTACTACGTCATTCTACCTAAAGAACCAGTTTAGATGCAACCAGGTGCACCAGAGAGCGATGGAGAGCATTTCTCATATCGGCCATCTTTATTTTTCTCAATGTTTTACATTCATTCCTGTGTTGGATGGGGATTGAAAGCTTCAAAGGCTGCATCATTTCCTGGTTGCAGTGCATACCCGTGCACCAGGTCACATGCTGTGAGAGAATATATCTCCTGTCAAACAAGAAAGGTGGCCATCTGAATTCAAGTGTACATAGTCAAAATCACCATGTTGATGTTTTTATGTAATTATGTACAGAACTACTAAGCTTTTTTTAAGATAAAAGAACAATTACAATACAGTAAAAGCCTTTGTTTTACACATTTCATTCGTAATTGGTTAAAGGTTGCCTAGTTGAAGCAGTATTTGGGTCCAGATGAATTCAGTGAAGAGGTTTAGATTTTGTTTGTTTACTGTACATTTGATAAACATATCATTTTTTTACAACAAGGCCTTACTTTTCAAAGTTGGGCGTATGACTGTCAGAACAGAGCCTTATCAATTTTGAGAATGTTGATTTGCCAAGGAAATTGGTAAATTGGTAGTTCCTTAATGTGATTTCGGGGACCTTTTTTGCATGTCTTGTTTTATTTTTCCTTAAAGTTACACTACGGACCTGAGCTGCAATCGAAGCACATGCATTCGAAAAGAATTCGACCCCAAAGGCAATTCTGTACTTTTTTCTTTTAGCCCATTTTAATTATTTGTATCTTTCTTCAGTGGAAAATGTGTATTCTGCACCAGTGTAATTGAGCTGTTAATATTTTGCCCCGCAATTCTAATAACAGGGACTATTATAATAACGGACCAAGTCACGCGTGGAGGTATTCAATTAAACATTCATTAACTCCACCTCAACATCCGCTTTGAAGACCTAAGGAACGGAATGTTCCGAATCCTCTGCTGTAATGACTGTGCTCTTAGAGACTCTCTTAACTGAAATGTTCCCAAATGTTTGCTGTAGACAATTGATCTCCATATGGTGGATTATGTCCCTTTCTGGTCGGTCGCTATGTTCCACTGGTGTTGAATACGGATGAAGTGTTACTAAGTCACCCGAGCTGTCGGTTTACTAGAGGAATGTGTCCCAGGCTTGGTGCAGGGGCCAATTGTAATGATCCTTTTTTGGAAAATTAGCTATTGATGTAAATGAATACCGATCAGAATGCCTCCTTCCATACTAGCGATTTATATACAGAGATTCAGTTTTTGGCTGTCCTCAATTACCCCATATTTGTTTGGTGTTTAACACTAAACATTTTAATCTCTACTATATCAAAAAACTACAAACGAGTCTCTTCTCTTTTGAGAGAATTATGGCAATGCTTTGCTGTGGCATATCAGAATCAGTAATGCAGTGAAGAATGTAGTGAAGTTAATTCCTGTAAAACTTGATGGCATTCTGCCTTCTCATACATCAACTTCTGTAGTACTGCGGAATGTATACCAATTCACACACAATGTATGTATGTGTATTGGTTTATACAGTACATATGCGTATGTACACGCACAGGGTTGACATACCAACCCCTACAGCAACACAATAACTTTAAATAAATAGGTTAGCTGGTGTTAAATGATGGATTTTTTTCTGGTTTGAACTGAAGCTTGTAGTAGCTCCATTAGCAGTGTAAAACATCATCACGGTCCTTAGCAGGATGTGAGGGGTTACACTGCTATGATGTCACCTTTTTGTTTACTAAGCTTAACACATTTAATCCTTATATAGTTGCTGTAGTTGCCTTAAGTTTTTTGTTACCAAAGGGAAAAAAAGGATTGTTCTGTTGGCTGTTTGTAGCTTATATTGTCCTCAGTGGGCTTTGGAGATGAAATAAAAATGGTCTTTTTGAATACAAGCTGGTTGCCTGTCATTTCTTTACACTATTGGATCATATATATGCATTTATATCAATAATGTTTATCTGAAGCTTAATTGTTTTAGGCAGTAGTTTTCCACAACTGACTAAACTTTACTCATGATCCAAAGTCAAATCCTGATATTCTTCAATTTCTTTATATTTTTCAAGATTTACTTAAAAATGTATCGACATTGAAGTAAATTCTGATTTCTGTTTCTTTTACATGCAAGTGACAGCGTAACTACTCCATTTTGTTGAACAAGCAAAATACTATAAATTAACAATACAAAACTATAACAATAAAAATGCTAAAACTGGGTATGTAATAAGTCTATTTAGAAACTCGACAATATTTCATGAATTTTCCAGTCCTTCGGGATAGGATAATTTATTCTCATCATGCGGGATGAGGTGGAGATGCATATTTGTTCTAAAAATAAGTTGAGACAACAAGCGCTGCAGACAGGACTGGCCTGGATATACAGTAGTTGTCCTAGATTTATTCTACCTACATCTGCTACTTAAACGGTTTCCTCTTAAGAGGCTGTAATTATAGAACACTGCAAACCTCCCATTTAATCACCTGTTAGTAAACCTACTGAAATTTTCTCTTTTTTAAAAGAATTTTGTAAACTGGTGAATGTTTTCAGGCTTTATTTGAAAAAGCAGTGAACCTTGATATCTTGTGAAAGGAGGTCACAAACATGAACAGGTTTGTTTCCTTGTGCCAGGTGGATATACAGGTTTAAAATATATAGATTCCCAAACAGTAAGTAACCCTAGCACCCATAATATGCCCTTTCTTCATCCAGATATAAGGATTTCGTCTGTGGAAAGAAAATGTTAGATTTGTGGTAACTTCAGACTTAAACATGACTCTTTCAAACAATGTGTACCCAACATTTTCTACTCACCCCTCTTTCCACATTCTCCTCATCCTCCTCTTTGTGTTCTAATGGACAAAAACACATGGTATGTTAAAGACTGGAAAAGGAGACAGAAACGTGCCATAAAAGAGATGTAATAAAAACAAGAGAAAGGTCATATCAGAAAAAACTGATAAAGAAAGCAATAAATTAAAGAGATATCACAGACGTCAAAGGTTGATTTTGTAACCTTTCACACCGAATTAATAAAAATGTAGCCTATAAAGTACACTCACTGTAGCCCATAGTGTTTGTGGTTTCTAAAATAAAGACAACAAAGTTACCATGTGAGCGTTGGCAATGGTCAAGGTTAATGTTATCAAATGTGTAACCACAGCACTGTTAGTGGCTCTCTGTCGCCCTAGTGCGGTGATCAGTGGATCTGACGGGAGCGCGCATTGCACTCACCTGCGGTCTGACTTGCGGTGTTCTCTTCTGCGTCAGAACAGAACAGAAATTACGTAAGTGTTTCGGCACGTGGGATCCGTGGCTCAGTACAAGTTGTTCACATTTTGTATTGATTGATAATTTGAAGGAAACGGGATTATAACATTTTAAAAGTTTTAATAGAAATAATATATATATACATTGTTACATTTAGATCTTTCCTGGACTGATTTATACATTATTTTATAAAATGCAAAATCTCACCTTGATTTCCTGTAGTGCCTGTTAATGCCCATGTTGTGGCATCTATTAAATTAAATAAAATGATATATAATAATTAATTATATTTAAAGTGCTTTAAATCGAAGGGGGAGGGGTCTCCTCAACCTCCACCAATTTGCAGCATCCACCTGGATGATGCGACGGCAGCCATATTGCATCGAAACGCCCACCACACTATTAGGTTACATGGTTTAGGTTTTATGAGCATTAAAATAACCTAAATAAACGATCAACAGAAAGTAAATCAAATTCTTCATCACTTTCCTCCTCTGTAATAAATATTAAAAGACATATCATTTGTAAATCATTAATTATTTATTTATTTAATCTTTACGCGTCCTATGCATATGTTGTAACACTTTTTTGATGTCTAACACTTATATGATGTAGCTGCATCAAAAGATAACAAAATATTAAACCAGCCGGCACCTGCACTTAACTTTTGGAATCTGTGCAATTATTTATTTATTTTTGGTGGATGTTTGCAATCTTTTTTTAAGTTTTACAGGTGTGCAAAGTAACCACATAATGATTGAAAAGTAGGTGGTCCTTGTTTTTAAAATACAAATACATTCTAAACAAATATCAAACAAAGACAACAGTGTGGCATAATACCTAAATGTGTTTAGGGCAGCTGTATCAGGTCGAAAAGATAAACAAAGATACGTGAAATAAGCAGAAAAAAGGAAAATACAGTGTTACCCATTTCTTCAGATGATTTGTTGCTTTCAGCAGAATCCAGGTACACAGACACCACTTGATGTGGAAAAAATAAAAATATATACTTAACCAAATTTATAAAATATAATTCAGATTAACACCTATTTAAATAATTTTGTACATTAGTGGTCACTCAAATAAAAATGAGATTAAGCATCAATATAAAAAATACATGGAATACAATTTTCAAATTTAAACATTCATGGATTTTCATATTAGGAAACAATGAGTCTGAACGGTTTTAGCTGCATTTTTATTTTAGTTACATCACTAAAAAGTAGGTAGTTAACAACGCATCACTCAGTTTGCAAATGCTTAGCCTATCACTAAATTGTAAACTCTTACCATTGTGGAAGCCTGCCACTGCAACAAAGAGGATAATAGGTACAACAGTTCTCATCATGGAAGAATACAGCAGATGCTCAACAAAACAGTGTTCGATGTAAGTGTGAGGTTTGTATCAAGCATTTTCCAGGCCGTCTTTATAAATGCTGCGGGCATCACATGCTTTGGATGGACAGACTCATCTCTGTCTACCTGCCAGCAGTTGGGTGGCACATCTCTCCCGACGCACAGATGTGGCATTATTTCAACACTGAATGACTGTCATTGTTGACTCTCTGA
The DNA here is from genome assembly GCF_015846415.1 of Triplophysa dalaica. NCBI lineage: Eukaryota > Metazoa > Chordata > Actinopteri > Cypriniformes > Nemacheilidae > Triplophysa > Triplophysa dalaica. Next base: position 7,875,114 of record NC_079563.1, read on the forward strand.
TCACTTGTCCGATTTGTGTGGTGAGCGGTGACTGTGGCATAAGTGTGGGATGGATTTGCTGAATGTTGTCTTGTGTGTTCAAAATAAAAGGTCATTTCCTTTAAAAAGTTGGTGTGTTTCACTAAAGGAAATCTGATGTCACTGAAGTTGGCACATGAGCATTGTTGTTGTGCTACCACACAAATATTTTGCACAAAAGTTGTAATAGTTAATAGATGTAAATGTAATTTTGACTGGCATTATGTTAGGGCTATGTTGAGCCTTCTGTGCTGTTTATAAATAAAATTAAACATAATTACACTTAAATGTCGAAAAATAATCGAACAAATAATTATTTCAAACAGAAGTTTTATTCTCACATTCTTGCGTGTCTGAAAGAACTTCACATTATTCACTACATTATAAGAAATCATATACATTTCTAATATCAATTAGACATATTTAAAACAAGTTTAGAAAGGCATGAATGATACTAGCTTATATACATTTAGCTATTTTAACTAAAATATACGAGACAAAAATACTGGTTATGAGATGAGAATGTTACTTGACTTTATATGTTCGAAAATCATTGACATAATCGTACATTTATATGTCATGTAAAAAATAACCTTAACATGGCATGTTATACTAAGTTTTGACATTGAACTGTATTTACTATATTATAAAAGAAAATACGAATTTGTAAAGTGAATAAATAAATTGCCAAACAAGAGTATTACAAAAACATTTCAAAAGTAACTTATGTCAAGGAAAAGGAATAATGTGTCATTTTAAAAATAGAATAAATGCATTTTGTATTCATTTCTGTTTTTTCTTTTATTTAACAGAACCAGCTAATATCTCTAGGCAAACCTTTACTCCAAAGTATTTTATCATTCAGTATTGGTTTTATTCAAAATACATTTGTATATGTTTTAAATATGTCCTTGAAACGTCCTTCGACCATCTTGTTACGTTCACGTTTCATGCATACAGATGTAGCGCTACTATGACTCTTACTTTGACAATCATTAAACAGGAGACTTTTATTTTGATAGTCGACTCTTACCTGGACTCGCATTATGCGCATGTCAACGGAAGTGGCAACCGGGCTCCGCGATGACCAATATTAAAACAAAACCGACGGGCGATTTCTCTGTATGTCACCGAATGTCGAGCAGCGGTGAGAATCTGAGAGGATCTCCGCCAGATGTCGTTTAACCTGCGGCGCTTTAGCCTCCTCGCAGTGGATGTACATCGTACATTTCAGTTCCCGAAAAGAGAGAGGACGAACACAGCGAAGCAAGGTCAGTACTGGAAGCATGCAGCAGTCACACATGAATGAAACAGCAGCTACTTACCTTTATAAATCTCAATTACAAGTACAAGAATCTATAGTATGTACTAGTCAAGTGTGGGACGGCGCACATTTCACGTCACAGTCTTAATAGTTTGAGCTGTTGCGATTTTGAGGATGTAAGTATGCAAACCTTGGAGTCTTTTGCTGTGTAGGATAGCCTAGGTCTCCTATTATCTACCTAGTTGACAGCGATTTTAGCTTCATAGGCATGTTGACTGTTGTACATCCTCTCTATATCTTTTAGGTTTATAGATTAATTACATTAAAATTGTTTATGCAATGCATACGGAGACTGGGGGCGGTTGCAACATGGGACAATTGCAACCCGGCTTATGCCTCAGGTCAGGAATGAGCTGGAGTGATGCTCAGTTAGCCCCTCCACCCTTCTGGGAAAAAATAAACATATGTGACCATTCTAGCCAAACCAAATTTCAAGATGAAAAAGTATTTTCCTCTTACTGTCTTAACTGTTTGTGTGAACCATTATACATTAAAATCAGTGTTTTCTTAGCTTCTAAAAGGCATTGCTACCAAGTGTCATAGCTAGTGTGTCTTTCGTGGCTGCCTATGTAGGGACTGCTGTCTCTTATAATATCAGTGATGTAAAAAAAAGCGATGTCATGTTAAGATAATACAATTGTAGTTTTATGGATTCACAAAGAACTCTTTCAATAGCCATCTTTTAAAGGGGTCATATGACACGGCTAAAATAAATATTATCGTTTGTTTGAGATGTAATGCAATGTGTTTACACGATTTAAGGTTAAAAAACGATGTATTTTCCATAAACCGTGCATGTTTGTATCACCCCTTTCACCGCCTCTCTGGAACGCACAGAAGCGAGGTGTGCTATGATTGGCCGGTTAACAAGTGCGTAGTGATTGGTCAAATACTGCAAGCGTGTGCAGAAATGTAACGCCTCTTACCATATTAGGAACATCAGGTTCCAAAGCAATTTTACTGACAGGTACGCCCAACTTACTTGCATAGACATTTGGTTTTAGTCAACACATACCACGAACTGACGTAGATTTGTGGGAAACGAGGTGTTTCATTCAGGTCTGGGTGAGGATCCGCTTTTAGAGAGAATTTATCTTTTGTTCCGACGCTTTGATTTTAGCAATGTAATGCGGCTAATACATGCATGGGCGACACACCAAAGACTCAGAAAAACATGTTTTCGCGCCTTATGACCCCTTTAAAGTAGATTATGTCAGACTATACCACAATGTAGCCTACATTAAAAACATCGCCGAATAATAATAATTCAAAATAATAAACATGGTTTGTTACTAATTACTTGGAAATATGTTTTTCCAATTTAGTCTTTATACAGACAATTTAACTGTTCACACACACAAACAAACAACAGACGAGTTCAAAGTGCAAAGAAGTATTTCAGAACATTATCAGTATCTTGTTTTTTTGTTGATATTTTGCCAGTTTAACTTTTTAAAGACCCGACTTGTTCACAAATGAATTTTTTAATTTTTTAATTTTTTATTACACTTTTGTATGTCGCAACTGTCCCTGTTAAGGGGTCAGTTGCAACATTTGACTTTGTCTGTTCAAGCATAAATTGTGCGTATATTATCATACATGCGTATGTTACGGCAGTGTAGCTGACAGATGTGGGTTTAACATATTACAATTTTGGATTCCGCTAAAAACAGTCTCTGAAAAACTGAAGGAAATACAAAAAGTGTTGCAACTATCCCAAATCTCCTAATCTTCATCTTTCCCCCTTGCTCTAGAATGAGGAGCCTCCCTGTCCTGTTGCCTCTCATCTGGGTCTGCTCAGTGTTCTATGTAGGTATCTTCTTGTTCGTTGGAGGCTTTTTATTAGTCAGACTGGAGGTCAACAGAACCAGCACCTGTGCAGACATATTATCTCCGGGAGCCCAGGTGAAGGGGGATTTCTGCCTGAGCGAGCCACGCTTTCGTAGGGCAGTGGTCTTAATCATCGACGCACTCAAAGCTGACTTCACCCGCTATGATCCAGAGAACACAGCACCCAAACCGTTTGAGAATAAGCTGCCCGTGTTAGATGAAATGGGATCGTTGCACCCGTCTCATGCGAGACTTTACACCTTTCGGGCCGATCCCCCAACCACCACCATGCAGAGGATCAAGGGCTTTACAACAGGTTCTCTGCCAACATTCATTGACGTCGGGAACAATTTTGCCTCCAATGCCATCCTGGAAGATAATCTGGTGCACCAGTTGGGCCAAGTGGGTGAGTGAAGCAGATTTTTTGTTTGTGGTTGGATCTTGGGAATCCTGATGTGAATATGTGCAGGTCATGTTTTACCCCAAATTAAAGGGATAGTTCACCCCAATGTAATAATTCTGACTTCACCTTTAAGCCTATATTTAAGTCTTTCTTCTTTGAATCAGAAAAGAAGATATTTTGATGTTCGTACAGTGGAAGTAAATTGGAGCCAGTTTTGTTTGGTTACCAACATTCTTCAACATATCTTCTGTGTTCAGAAAACAGTCATGCAGGGAATGACATTAGGATGAGTTTTGGGTGAACTGTCGCTTTAAATTAACTACGCTTAACTAATGTTAATTTATAACAACATATTATTATAATTTTTTGTTGTTATTATTTTTAGTATTAATAATTATTCTGATCATATTAGTATTGATATTTTTTGTATTATTATTATTATTATTATTATTAATAATAATTATTACTTTCAAGCAATAAGCCCCAAATATCTTAAGCATAATTGTACAAATATTATGCATTATATTAAAACCATAAAAGTTAAGTAATTTACTGTGAACTACTATGAGAATCATTGTAGTTGCAAAAAAAACGTTATTATTGTAAACACACACAAACAAATCATAAGCCCTGAGTCATTGCAGCAATAAAATCAGTCCTGAGAATTATGCAAACCTAATGGTTTTTATATGAGTATTTATAGTTGTGCTTTTAGTTTAATATCGGTTTATTAATATTATTTTCTTTTAGTTTTGATGTTAATTTTAGTTATTTATTTCTTATATGCTATTGTCATTTTTACTATTTATTTGTTTATCTTTTATGTTGCTACATAAGATTAATGAATTTTTATTTACAGTTTTTATTATTATAATTAAACGTTAATTTTCTTTCAAATTTTAAGTGTTCCCAAGAACATTTAGTCCAGTATTTTATTTGAATAAACAGAAACGTTTCCAAAGTTTTAATTATTGTAGACTATAATAACCCTGATTCATGCAAGATATAACATCAAAGCAGTAAAGTTCAATCCTATCTTTTGTAAGAAGAAAATCATTTGAGCTAGTGTTATGTGTAGGTATTATTTTATAGGCAAATAATTCTTCATTTCCACACAGAAATGGTTCTTCTAAGTAGCTGTTACAATTTTTCTCCTCTATGCTTTAAAGGCAAAAGAGTTGTGTTCATGGGGGATGATACGTGGGTGAGTCTGTTCCCAAAGAAGTTCCACAGATCTCTGCCTTTCCCCTCCTTCAATGTGAAAGACCTGCACACCGTTGACAACGGCATTCTCCAAAACATCTATCCTACCAGTAAGCTGAATGCCTTATCCACCCATTCGAAACCAGCCTGGCGGGATAAAGATCTCACTTTGTTTACTTCCTAAACAAACATTCATACCTTATGTTTATGATGTAAATGCGACTTCTGAACGAGTGGGTAACGGTTCTTTCTTGCTGTCCACAGTGGAGGGGGAGGATTGGGATGTGTTGATCGCTCACTTCCTGGGTGTGGATCACTGCGGGCACAGGTTTGGCCCTGATCACCCTGCGATGGCTGAGAAACTCTCACAGATGGATGGAGTTATCAGGTTCGCTTCTTCCCGCCCACGTTTTTAAACACATTTTCATGTGTGATATTCATTTTGTTTCCCGTTGCAATGCTGACCCCAGGTCGGTTATAAAGCGTCTGAAGAACGACACATTGTTGGTGGTGATGGGAGATCATGGAATGACAGACACTGGGGATCATGGGGGAGAAAGCCAGAAAGAGACGGACGCTGCCCTGTTTCTATACAGTTCCTCACCTTTATTTTCAGCTCCAGGATCTCAGGTAAACCATATACTGGTATCATTTGTCTGTCTTTTACCTTGGTCAGATGAAGAACTTGAAGTAGGATGCTAGACTACAATCTGCTTGCGGTCTGGCAATTGCAAAGACACGTTACTTTTACATAAAGGAGTTTTTGACGTTTTCTCAGCCTCATGTCATCTTATGTATATGAATTCCTTTCCTCAGTTAAACATGAATTTGCTACTAAAATTCTGTTAAGTTCTGTTATATTTGGTTTGCTTATCATTGATGTATGTACGGCTGCACGATTAATTGTATTTGGATGCTTTCTAGACACCTCAGATTCAGGATATTTCCCAACTCAGCCTGGAAATAATTTTTGGAACGGCACTTTTTATTATTTTTAATAAATACTTTTATTGCCAGTTTTACAGACAAGGTTTAGGGTTAGTCCCAGAGTAAATGATTGTGTGAACTGTTTTAAGTGAAAATAACTTGACTTGACATATCTTAAAATATATAATTGCCGTTGTTTTGTCTCAAGATGCACAGCAGTAATAGTTTTTAAGGCATTTTTATAAAAGCGATTTAAATATCCTAATTGAACTAAGGCATAGTCCTGGATTAACCTTGTTTGTAAAACCGGTTCCTAGTGTTTAAATGTTAATTAAACATTAGTAACATAAATGTTTTAATGTACCTAAATACTTGTAATATTATCAAATCCAGATGTTATATCCTGGTTGAAGGTGGGAAACATCTTAAATCCAATGTGACTGGAACGCAACCTTATTCCTGATAATGATTTCTCCCTCGCACAATTAAATATGAATAATCGGAGCAATATTAATGTGTTAATAGCAAGCCCAATACATCATCACAATAAGTTCAGAAATGGTTCATATTTAGGGTATAGTTAAGCATTGACAGATTAAAACACATAGAAATTGGTTGTAAATTGTAATAAATATGATGATGTAGTTTTTGAACATTTGAATGAAATGTTTCTTATTGTCTTAAAAATATTTGATCTGATTATGGTTATATGTCATAATTATGGTTATATGTCTGAAATTAGTTTTAGAGACAAAAACACACTTTTGCCTTTATAAACTTTTCTTTATTATAAAGTAATTACATTTTATTAAATAAATATGTTTTTGAAATATGTTTTTTTTATTAAATAATGAAAAAAGAGCATCCAGTAAGGGAACAAAATGGATGAGAACTAGATGGAATGTTGTTTATAAATCATTTTAGGCTGTAACCCCAAGAAGCTGATTGAGACCATGGCATGAAAACATTTCTGCAAATTTCATAGTTCCATTTGTGTTATTCTTCGCTTTGATGAGGAAAAATGTATGTGGAAAAAAAATATACGTGAGTGAGGAAGTGTTTATAAACTTGACCAGTAGTGTATTTAATAATCTTTATTATTATTCGCTTGTTTATTATTGATGATCATTTTAGATATTATCATGCAGCCCTAGATGTTTGTGTCTTTTAAAACTTTAGCAAGTTGAGTCCCATTATATACAAACAGACAGTTTTTTAATTATTTTGAAAAATATTGATGGTTTCAACGGCAACAACATAAATGTTATGTGGCCCAAACTTAACTTCCGGTAGACCTTCACAAAGAATCATTTAATTTAACTTAATACAATTAATATACAATAAAATATTAATATAAATTAAGATTAATATAAATGAAATAAGAGATGAGTTCTTATATTGTAACCAAACACAGAGAGGATGTTAACTTTGGGTCAGGACGTGCGTCCAATGAAGCCATCCATAATAAGCTGAATCATTAGATTTTTCTGATAAAACTTACTCCAAAATGTCTGTGACCCTTATTATGACCCATGCACGGCAGCATATCCATGTGTTTGCAAGTTTTACATTTGTATATATTTTACTTCAAAAACTAAACAGCTTGTTTATCTGTCTGTAGATGGAGCCCGAGGTAGTTCCTCAGACGGATTTAGTACCCACGCTAGCATTGCTTTTGGGAGTTCCCATTCCTTACAGCAGCGTGGGCCAGGTTCTTCTGCCGCTGTTTCCTCAGAACGGCTCCCGTAGTGCACCTACAGGTCTCAGCCAGGCGGAGGCACTGTGGATTAACGTCAAACAGGTTAAAGGCAATTTTCTTAGCCAGCATGGATAACACATTTCAAGCCTAAGCACTTGAATACATTTTGGGATCATTGAATATTTATACTCAAAGATTAACACAAACTCTGTGATTCCTTCATCTGAAGGTAAACCGGTTCCTGGAGACCTACTCCAACATGGCCAAAGACATCCCACCAGACAGTCTGTCCCGGCTGCGAGCTGACTTCTCCAACATTTCCTCTCAGTACTTAGTTGCTGTCCACGAGGGTCGTCTCCCGTCTCCCGATCTAGTCGTCTCCATGCAGAACTATTTGACAGCTGTTCGAGAGACCTGTCGGGCATCTTGGGCCCGTTTCAACCCTTTCAAGATGGCTGCGGGACTGTTAATCTTGGGTCTTGCCTGTTTGATGTGCTGTGTCATTTCCGAATTGTCTCATTTAGTAATTCAGGAAGGCTTTCTAAAGTTGCCCATTTTCTCAGGGTTGGTGGTGGGAATGGCAGTAGCTGGAGTCCAACTGTTCTCGAAAGGGTATTTGGAGCTTTCGTGGTGTCTGGCAGGTGCAGCGCTTTCGTCAGAAGTTGTGTTTTTGTGGAGGACTCGTAGAGTTTCTCCAAAAGATAGGTGGGGTCCTTCTCGCCTCCTCACGCCGGCCCTGATGGTGCTTTTCTTTCGCTGTGCTTCGCTGCTTTCGGACAGTTACGTCATCTATGAAGGACACGTTGTCACCTTTTTGCTCTTGACGTTGAGCGTGTATGTTCCACTTAGACTCAACTGGGACGGACTCTTGGTGCCACTTCCTCCACCGGATACCCAGAAGCCACCTTTGCTACGCCAAGCGGCATTGCCGTCTTCCGTTGTTAGACGGGAGGCCACCGTCTTGATGGTGTGGTTGGGGGTGTTGGTCGGGTCACTCTACGTTTCCCTCTCCTTCCACAATTGCCGGGAAGAGCAGGGAAGCTGCCAACCCTCCCCGTTCCTCTCCCCACTATCTCGCGTGCAGGACAGCCAACTGCGTAACCTTCACTACGTGCTCTCGGTGGCCTCGTTGGCCACATGGGTGTACCTTCTGCACCGTTGGCTTAGACACTATGGCAACCTTAACTGTTCCACCGGGAGTGTGATTTCAGCATGCTTCATCTTACCCTTGGCTTGCGTTGGCATGGGGCTGCACTGGGCAGTAAGCGCCACCCCAGAGGACACCTTCAGGAACCTGTCCGAACTCATTGCTCTCGCCCATGTTTTCCTACCACGGGCTATCTACTGCCTGTTGGGTATAGGTTTGCTACTGTTGTGGATGGACCCCATGACGGTGTTCATCAAGTCACGGACCCCAGTGAACTCTCGTGGAACATCCCTCCCACCCCTAAGGTACAGAGCAAGCACTGGTATTAGTCCACAGGCTGAGCTGCATCATCTTATACCGCAGCTGTACCAGCGGATCCGGCACTCGCTTGAAGATGGAGGCGTCGAGGCTGGCGAAGCAGACGGCAGGCCAGCCGTGGAGGCATACGGGTTGGGTACGGTGTTCTCTGCCCCCCTCGTGCTGTTTTGCGGACTTCTGGGGCTGGTTTTGCTGCTGCTTCATCCTGAAGGAATGGCTCTGGCGTTCTTGCTTCTACTTCTGGAAGCTGGAGCGGTGTTGCACATCCATGCCTGTAGCACCAACCTATCCAGTCTCTCCATACACTCAAGTAAGAATCAATCCAGTATAACATCGTATGCCTTTGATCTTTTATACTTGAATGACGTAGCAAATTCTCCCCTCTCTACTTGAATTCTTTCAGGTGGTTACAGTGTGCCATGGGCTTCTGTGGTTTCATGGTCTCTGGCAGCTGCCCAGTTTTTCCATGCAACAGGACATCTCCCAACCTTCCCCTCCATTCAATGGGGTGCTGCGTTTGTGGGATTTCCTCAAGGTCACACGGGCACTGTGCTTCCTGCCTCACTAGTGATCCTTAACACCTTCTCTTCTCACATTCTCTTTGCAGGTAAGTCTCATTTTAAAACAGATCCGATGTAATGTTTCTCATTAAGAATTCCTGTCAGCCAACCATAATCACAAAACACAAAAGTTCTTTACAAGAGCCAAAGCCCTGGGGCATTTGAATAACTGCAATATATACGTCAATGCATTTTAAAATTGTTATGTCGGAAATCCGTATACGCCATTGATGCTTATATAATTGATTTCACAAGCATGTAATTAACCTACACTTAAATTTGCTAGTTTTTTTAACATAAATCAGTTATGAAGCATGTACATAAAAATGTAATATTTTTTGACCTGAACCATTACACTGTCCTCTAGACTCCAGAAAAATTCAGATTTCAGATCCTCCATAATCTTTGCTTTTTCAGCATCTTCTGCATATTTGAGCCAGTGTTTCTTATATATAACATTTTTTAAACTCTCAATTTTTCTTACATTTTCAACAATTTCCAGATCCTTTAAACTTTTAAGTTTACGTAAACTTTTGACCACAACTGCTGTATATGTACAAAGTTCATTATAACATATTAATAACAGATAAAATGTTTTCAGCTTTCCTGTAGCTCAGTGGTAAGAGCATGCAAGGTTGTGGATTCGATCCCAGGGGATTGCAAATACCTATGTAAAATGTATAGGGTAAAGCAATGTAAGTCGCTTTGAATAAAAGAGTCTGCCAAATACCTAAATGTAAATGTTTCCTGTGAGATTCTTATATTCTATGCATTTTGTTTGTGTATTAGAATAAAATCCTATTCCAAGATTGAGCTGCCTTTTTTGCAAAATAGATTTGTCCAGTAAATCCCTTCAGTTAATATTTTGTCAATTTAGTATCCTACACCACATATTTTAATCATTATATCTAACCTGAGGGAGAATTTTAAGACGAGTATTGTTGAACAATGCCCCTCCAGACATCACTTTCAAACTCTATTGCACAGAAAGCTACCTGCAATTTTATATTTCAAACATAGATGGCGATAAAGAAGCAAAAGAAATGGACTACAGAATTACATTTCTATAACATTCAACATTTTTGTGAAAGTACACCCTGGCAAATAAATCACAGTTCCTCCATCATTTGCGTTAATATTATCACCATATAAATTGTGCATGCAGTTGGCTGTCCTCTGCTGCTGTTTTGGCCTCTGGTGTGCGAGGTGCGTGGGACACGTTCTGCACGCTCGGTGGGAGGTGAGGAGAGCGGGGATGCTGTAATGGAGATGAGATTGAGAGAAAACCCTCAGAAGTTTAGCTCGGCCCTCCTGCAGCTCACTGCACGCTACCTCTTTGTGAATGGAGCACAGGTGGGTTCAAATTATCCTTTAAGCAAAAACAAGTCATGCACGCACATGAACGCATGCTCACATGTGAAGACCTGTCCTTGTTTCCCTTTGTAGAGGCATGCGTGTGTAAAATCACATATTTTAGCCGATGTAGTTAAAGTAAAAATAAAAATTATGTCATTTATACACCCTCTTGTTATGAAAAACCTGTTTGAACACAAAAGAAGATATTTTGAAAAATGTGTTTTTTGTCCATACAATGTAAGTCAATGGGGATGAATGTTTTTGGTGACCAGCGTTCTTCCAAATATATTCTTTCCTGTTTTGCGGAAGAAAGAAAGTCTTACAGGTTTGTATTGACAACAAGTAAATAAATGAAAGAAGTTTCATTTTTGGGTGAGCTATCCCTTAGGTTATATCAGAAGGGAGCATTGAAGTCTAGCAAGCGACCTTGCTTGTGTACTCTCAGGCTAATGTGAATTTTTACATTGTGTTTTGAATTTGAATAGCGTCTGCTTTGAACAAATATGTACATGTCTTACCTTTCTCACCTTATTTAGGTCTTTGCGTCGGTTTGCGCAGCAGCCATTCTCAGGAGACACCTTATGGTCTGGAAAGTATTTGCACCTAAGTAAGTGTCAAACTCTTAAACTTATTGTTTCTTTTGCTTTATTTTGCTTGCATTTTGTTATCTCTCTTATTTTAAATGACAAATTAAATCAACTAAGATGTGCAAAACTGCTTTTTTAGAATAAACTTGGTAGGTGTGCGCTAAAGGTCCAGTGTATGTGATTTAGCAGCATCTCTAGTGGTGAGTTTCTGAATTGCAACCAACGGCGCACTCCCCCTCCCTTTCGAAACACTACAACGGCTCTCACAGAACTAAGATGTTGTTACGTTTTCGCTTCATTGCTGAAGGAGATCACATATTTACGAAACGTGCTCTGTAGAGCAGTTTGTCCCTTTAGGGCCACTGTAGAAACAACATGAGGAATTCCATGTAGGGGGACCCGTGGTGTATGTAGACAGAAATAGCTCTTTCTAAGATAATAAAAACACTTTATACACCTTTGAAGACATGATAATGTTTATTATAGTGCATTTCTGTAAATGGATCCTCCCAAAAATGACACATTGCACCTTTAATGGGAAGAATATTGAGATTAACCTTTAGTAATTTTACACGTTGTGACGCGTAGGGTTGTGTTCATCTTTATATGTTTTGGGGGGATTTTAATATAATTTTTGATATATCTGTGTATGCTTTCCTAAATTTATATGATTATATTACTGGTAATATTAATTGTTTTAGCATAAACGCTTTTCTTTTACATTTTTTTCTGTTTTGTTTTTGCAGACTAATGTTCGAGGCATCTGGCTTCATTGTGAGCAGTGTGTTTGTGATGCTTGGGCTCATCATGGTGATGAGGGTGGACATAGCAGTGGGGCGCCTGTTTAAGAAACTCCTCCCACAAAACTCGAGGTAACACTTGGACCACTCCCCCTTTTCTCAGAAGCCCATCTTGTCCATGTAGATCTCTTCAGAGATGCGGTGAGGAGATGCCTGGTCACCCTTTTCAACTCCACTGCCAAACACATGGATGGGAACGATATTTTTTTTTTGCATCTCAATGTATCTCATGTGGACCAAAGGGATCTAAGTGTCTCATCTGTGGAACGATTGTCAGAAACAAATAAACTCAATGTTATTTTATAAACAATATTTTAAAAGAATCCATCAAACAAGCTATGGAACTGAAAAGTGAGGCGATCGTTTTTGCATGCCTTTATTACTGCCATGAAATAAAGTCGCTATAGGACAGATTATTTTGAAGGGCTACATGAAGTACACAGTGTTGCAATGGCATGTTTGAACTTGGAAATCCTTCTATTCAAACATTGAAATGCACAAGTGCTTGAGGGCATCCGTTTTTTAAGCTATTCATGAAACATAATTATAGGTCTTTTTTATGGTAGGAGTCCATTTCATTCTCCAGATTTTTCTTTACCTTTTTAATGCTTACCCGTGTTAACCCTTCCTAGCAATAACTGTAAGCGACCAAGCCTTGAGAAGAAACTTTCTCACATTTCTAACGATTTTTCTTTTCTTTTTTTCTTTGGCTAGGCAAGATATCTACCTAGGTTACAGCTGACTAGCTTTAACGGTTGCTTGTGAATGAAATGCGTCTTCATTCAACGTGCATTGACTGTTATTTATTTAGTGGTGTCATATTTAGTTCACTAATGGATTAAATGATTTTACAGATCTCATTTGTGTGAGAAATGTATGGGGAATAATGACATCATGTGCTCAGGTTAATTTAGCCATAATGCAATAGAAGTGTTCTGCTCTGGATGATGCAGTTTTCGTGTGCGAGGGGTTGGCTTTTAATAACATCTTGATGTCTGGACTGTTTTAGAAGATGTGAAAATCATTTTGATTGTTCCAATATTGTTTAATCAGATTCAAATCATTTTTGAAAGGGGTAAATAATTAAATATTTTCTACATTTAAAATGTTTTGTGTGTTGTGTTCTGTAGGAGCAGCGGTGAGCCTACAGAGGGCGCTGTTTTTTTATTAAAAAACAATGTTTTTTGTATCCCTGATAGCCACCTGTTTTCGATTTAGATCTCACTTCTCTTAGTTTTAGTGACCAACATATTTGTGAATAAATGTTAACCACATTGTCTCACATTAGGCATAATGTTCAGACTCTTTAAACTCAGGAATAGGAACAAACCACATATTTCTTCCATCAGGTTACAACCCACACCCCAGGTGTTGGCAGAGATGTTGCAACAGCTACTGAGCAGCAGACTTGTTCTAATGGGATTGTGGCACCGCACCACGTCCGGTGTAGACACAGTGTGACACAAAAAAACGTGTCATGGGTTGTGTGTCTCCATGACTTACCTCGGATATGGGTTTAATGTGCAGTGCAAAAAAAATCTGTCTGAATATCAGCTACTAAAAGAATGAGTAGATACTAATAGTTATCCTAAATTACTCTTCGCATTTACTGTTCGAGAATGTACATTTGTTTCTTACTATACTATTAATGATCAAATTTACATAAAAATGTATCAAGATGAAGCACAGAAATCCTGCCTGTAACGCTATTACATTTTTACATATCTGTAATTTTGATTGTTACAACATTCGACACAAAACATTTTAAGAGAAATGTCATGGTTTAGTTTACAAATGATTTATAAAACAAATATTTTGGTGTTCCAACCAAAAATGTAACTGGAAGATGATGTCATTAAAGGCAGAATAGGTGATCCTGTCCAGAAACATTTTTTGTCATGTTTGTTGGAAATCTCTTTACATCCTGATAGTAATCAAGAAGTAAAGTGGTCAAATACTATTTTTATAATTATATATCGGTTGTAAAAGGCGTACAGGACCAAAAAACGTTCGCCCAATCAAAACCTTCTGGCTGAACACTGTGACTGGCCGTGAACATTTTCAGCCAACATATTTTGCTAACCACTGCGCACCCTATTCACGCAGACGTCATACGTCATCGGCGCCACCGTGCGCTCACGTCCGCTGTGTCAATGTAGGGAGAATGGCGAACAATCAGCAACAATCAAACTTTCCTGTGGAACTGACAACAAATAAATCTACAAAACGAAAGTACGTTTTTGAAAAAGCAGTGACGAAAAAACTCAACCACTCCACCTTTAAGTAATAATTCAGGAGTTCGCCTATGCTGAAAATGGTGTAGGTTTGAGGGTAAAAGTGTATTTGCCGTGCTGTCGGGGAGAGGGCTCCGAGCTCGCTCATTCTACCGAGCTAAGCACTCCACAAAGAAGCCATATAGACGGTTTCAGTGGCAACAACGTAGAGAAACAATATGTGGCCCAAACTTAAAGGGACAGTTCACCCAAAAGTGAAATTTGTGTCACCATTTACTCACCTTCAAGTTGTTTAGTACAGTTTCCTGAAACCTATACATTTCTTTGTTAGGTTTTACACAGAGAAAGAAAGGCTATTTGAAAGAATGTCAGGAATTTTCAGTTCTGGGACATTATTCACTTCCATGATATAAAAAGTATTGTATATATTTTTGATCTGTACACAAAATGAGATATTTTGTCAAATTTAAAAAAGCAAACAGTTCTGGGGCACCTTTGACTGCCATTCAATTTTTTCTACTATGGTAGTCAAGGAAGCCCCAAAACTGAAAATTGCTACCATTCTTTCAAATATGTTTATTTGTATTCATCTGAACAAAGTAATTCATACAGATTTGGAACATATAAACTAAAATTTTAATAAATAAAAATAAGACCAATAAACAAATACTGACCGGACATGCGGAAGTGTGTGTGTGTGTATATATATAAATGTATATAAATGAAGAATTTGGTTCCAAAATTAGATGACTTCGTTTTTAAACATTTTCAGAAATCAAATTTTTTATTATTTTATCATGTTTTATTGTGTTAGTTAGCTGTATTATTATGTACACACAAAAGAATTAAGTGTGGGTTGGAATTTTTTTCTGTTTTTAATAACACTAAAGCTAAAATGCAACCAAAACCAACTTTTAAGAAATATGTGTGATTTCCCCTCCGGTTGTCTACTATGTTATTGTTTCTCACACGTGACACAAAACAAAGAAGTTACACAACCACACCCTCATAACACAATTAGCCAAACCAAAGCTGCACAATATTAATGCCCTTTGGACTCCTGCGTCTCACATCAGAAGCGGGGAATACCTGTCAGTCATTAAATAAATTACCCATGACCACTTGTGTTTGCTGTAAACAAACTCCTCTGAGGGAGTTTCCACTGTTCTTAATGTGATAAAAGCCTCACTGCACAAACATAAAGAAGAGATTCAAAACAAGGAAAAGATCAAACATGAAGCACGCTTTTTCAACAAAACATCCCATAGCGCGTGATGGGAAATCGTCATGGTTCATTTAGAAAAGTAAACCAATGAAGCTAGAATTGATCTCAAAAATACCTGCAGCAATACAGGTGGAGTTTATAACAGATTTCAGATCTTGCCTGCGTTTCAGGTATAAGGCTGACTGCACTGTGGAAAGTGTGCTGGTGATATCTGAGTATCTGCAGTCAGAGATCTACAATCCTGCATACTTGGCAGGTGGGCATGACTAGAAAAATGTGACACCCGTGGCGTGCATGCTTAACCTGGCAGTCAAAAGGGGATTTCTACAGGGAGGGCCAGATTCCAGTCAGTTAAGATAACTGCCTCAGTTAATTTTTGTCGGCATGTAAACCTTTAGCTCAGTAATGACAGCAGAATTATATGGGTGTGTATAATGTTAAATTATGGCCCTGTCTATGAAAACCCAACTAAATTGATAAAACAATCATCCTACATAAGGCAAAGAACATTCTGTGTCTATAACCTTGATATCTGACTGAGAAAGGAAATGTCAAAGATCAATACTTGGGAAGTTCTGGGATTTTGTTTGTGCAGAATAGGCTAGTAAAATGTGGCGTCAATAAAATCAGACATTTTAGCAATTATCATATTACATATAAAAATTTGAGTACTGTATCCTAAAATCTAAACACAAAGTATCTGTTTTGTCATGATCACTAGATAGTGTGATTTTAGCCTAGGTCTACTAAACTTAAATGACCCAACGCTAAAAAAAATGCCACATTATAATTTTTCATTTAATGTGCAGTTTTGAAAAACAAAAGAAAAAAAGTGTTTCTTAAAGACCTTATATAGACCGAAAAATGGCTAAACACAACTCCTAACCTTCTATTATAATATGGTACTAAACTATATTTAACAAAAACAATTATTAGATATAAATAATTAACTAGCATTCATTGATAAATAATGAATAAATGAAGAGTTTGGTTCCAAAATGAGAGACCTAATTTTCAAAAATCATGTTTTTTATTGTGCATTCCAATTAATATCAATCAAACCGGAGTTGGTTTGTTTTGATTTTAGCCATAATATTTAAAAAATACAGCTAACTAACACAATAAAAACATAATAAGAAACAGGATTTAAAAGTGATATCATTTTGTAACCAAACTATTCAAATATAATAAATAAAAATAAATCAATACATTTAATAAATATTTTTTTATGTAAGTACAACAACAACATGTCTACATCACCATGGACGTACAATATGGTGCTAAACTTTATTAACAAAATAATCAATTGATTAAAAAAATATAAACATAAATTATAATTTTTATTAATAATAAATAAATACAAAGTAACAGCAATATAACTACATGGAGGTATAGTGCACATAATCATTTAGCTAAAATACTATAAAATAATGCTTTTGTTGCAGAATCATATGATTTAACCACCACTGCATGAGTTATTTCAGGTGTGAGTTTTGGGAGTACATGACTCCAGTATGTGAATGACAGATAACAACTATGAGAACCTTTATCTTTAAGGCATCATAACAGTGACAATCCAGGTCTGCAGATTTCTGCAATGTGTTTATCTTGAACTGACTCCACGGAGATCTGACAAATGTGCAACTTTACTGTGGGAAGTGACTACTATTTTTTTGTTATTAATAGAGAGTAAACCTGAGCCTCCTGTTTGAACAAGAGCTTCTGTGACGTACGTGGGCGAGTCTATGCAGGGAGGTTGGATCTCTGTCTTTCATCATGAAGACAATGAGTTTATCTTCAAAATGAACCGAACATTTCTTGTTATTACAGCTGCTTGCAAGTTAAACAACTTTGGGCCAATTACTAACCACAAATATTTTTAAAAGCACAGACATTACATAACAGGTCCATAACTGTTGGAAATGAATAAATAAAGCAAATGCAAACCTGTTCTGTTTCAATCTGAGCATGTTGTGCAGCATAGTTATAACTGGTGAATGTTGTGATGTAATACTTGACCCTATAACCCACCCAATGATTTGCAGGGCAGTGAGAACCGAAACTAAGAATCAAACCCCGAACCTTGACACCATGGTTAAGTAAATGAACTACTGAAATCGTGTTTGTATTTGTAATTGTTTTATTAAAGTGTAGTTATTTCCTCACCGGTAAAAAGAAAGCCAGTGTCACCGGTAGGTTAAATGGTTAATGTTAACCACTGTGACCATAATCGAGGTTAATATTAAACAAGGGTATTTTAAAAGGATAGTGATCATTTACTAAACCTTGTACTTTCCAAAACGTACTTTCTTCTTTAGAACAGTTTAGTATTATTTTTTATATAACTTTTTTGCAGAAGGAAGAAGCTGGTCCAGGTTTGGAATGACATGTTCATTTTCGAATGTCCTTATTGAATAAGAGCCAAATAACTGTGTAGACATTTTAAACAGTTTAATTCTATTGATACAAGAAATATCGATTTTTAAAAGAGCTCATTGCATCCTTGTACACATTCTTGAATTTAAAAGTATAAATCTTTTTGGTAGATAAAACAAAAAGCGTCATCAAGATTCATTGACGGTGGTTCAACTTCACTGAAAAAAAAATCAGCCTACACTTGTACTTTTCTTAAATGAGCCATGATTCTGTATGATTTTCCTCATCACCTCCTTATCAGACAATGCGGCTTGATTTTCTCTGGACCCGATGCAGGAAATGACACGGTATGGAGGCTTGCATTCGTTTTGAACACTCTAAGTGCATTTCTCCTGAGCTTATGAATGGAAACTGAATATAGATTTAGTTGTGAATGAAACATCCATGAGCTCATGTAGAGGATGAAAGTCTGGCTGGCCTTCTCATGCTTCGTTAGGACTTTTAAGAGACTTTCAGATCACATGACAGAAGGAAGACCTGGCTTGTGGAAGGCACTCAGTGGGCATTCAAATAATGTAAACGTTACTTCTGCACAATGAATGCATGTCCGAGGCTATCAGACATCTTTTTGGAGGCATTTCAAACATATATTTAGAATTTACACATTGATGCATGTCTGAAATACAACACTGCCTGTATGTATAGCCAACACAGGCCAAAAAATTACACTTTAAAACACTTAGGCACAATATATTAATATGGAGGAATTTTCTTTGATTTCCGTTTTAACAGCTGCTGTCATTTTGAATATTACACTGTATTGTGTTAAAGGTCCAATGTGTTTTTTTTGGAGGATACAATAACTATGTCTTCTTTCTATGTTTTATCTACATACACCGCGGCCCCCTTACATTGAATTCACCATTTTGTTTCTACAGTGGCCCTAAATGTACAATGAATGCTATTAACATGACTTTACCTAAAATGAAGAGGTTTGATATTTTTCACAATCAGACTTAACACGTTTTGCCTGATGGGTGTCAAAGGAGGAATCTTGTCATAGACCATTAAAATGACTGAGAAAAAGGGGTGGGCTTTTTTGAGTAAATTGCAAGAACACATGGACCAGCAAGCAACATTGCATGTTCTTCTTGTAAATGAAATTAAGTTAACCTGGCATGCTATTTTTAATAGACATCACACAAGAAAAAATATTACGACTGTAAGCAGTTGCGTATTGCACTATATTGCAAGAACATATTTTGAGAAATGTCTCTGTGGTTCTGTGTCTATACAATGGAAGTCAATAGGGGCCATTTTGTTCGGTTACCAACGTTCTTCGAAATATATTTGTATGTTCTGCAGAAGGAAGTCATACAGATTTAAATGATATGCGGATGAATTAATAATGAAATAATTTTCATTTTTGGGTGAACTGTCCCTTTAAGCCATAACGAACATCACACTCCTAATTATTGTGTTCTCAAAGTGGATCACTTTACAAAAACATGAATAGCATGATTTGTCCTCCAGCACACTGACAGCAAGTACATGTTCTTGCATTTTTCATGTTGGAGTCCATCCAGATCTTCTGAACACACTTATTAGTTCATACATAGCCAGATTTCTGCAGAAACTGATCATTGAATGTTATCTGCACGTAAGTTATAAAACACGACACGTTAATAATACCTGCTTAATATCCAATTATATATTTTTTAATGTTTTTATGAACACACTGTGTAAACTTTCACGCCGCAGTGTGGCCAAAGTATGTGGACTTTAAAATCTCAGATAATCTCCACCAGCTGCCAAAAACAACACACTTTGTCTGCATATTTACACTATATACAACCGTTTCTCAGCTATCCAGAACATGACAATCACTAATAGGTCTATAATTTCGCTCTTTGTTTCCCATCAGGGAGAGACACTGATAAGCACATTTCAAAAGCCCATAGGACAAGTTGAAACTTTCCCTTCAGAGAATGAATGACCCATTTTGGCAGGTGCCACCATTTCCAGGTAACAAAAGAAGGTGAAAGGCTTTTTTAAGAGGGTTGGATTTACAGGAAACAGGAGCTTAATAGAGCCAGGAAAGTGAAAGTTAAATAAAACGTATAAATGGCAACATCGGCACCGGGCAGGGCTCATATCTGCTGAACACAAGTGAGATAACACATAGCAAAGGACAAGAATTATGTTCTCCAACTCGTTGACATTGTGGGCAGGCATTGTGCTTATTCTGAGCATCACATTATGGAGCAGCACAACAGGTGAATATGAAAATACAATCATTTAGTGACATCTATCCTTTTAAACCACAAGTTTCTGAACCTCTCTGAAAGTTTGAGTTCCATATGAACACATATTTGTGTAAAATTTTAGATTTGTAGATCATTGTTTGAATGCAAGAAAATGTGTGATAATCTTTTGATGAACTATATTGTACAGAAGGTGCGATGCATCAGGTGTTGCTTTTGAAATGTAATATACATAGAAAGAGATTTAATGCAAAGAATGCAAAATAGAAGCATTTTATTCACACTTTGTCTTTTTGAATGTGAATATCAGCTATACTTTTATCTATTTAGAATATTTATCATGGTAATGGTTAATGGTTAATCTGTGTACTGTTTAACCACAGCTCAAAGTGATGTGGCAGCAGATTGCTGTTTAACCACCAGCGACCGACGGATCCCGAAAAGGGTTGTGACGTCTTTTACCATTCAGACTGGAGATGGACCATGCAAAATTCCTGCCACTGTGTAAGTCGCTTCACATCTTAAAACATTAGATGCACAAATCTTAAAAAAACGGATATACGTCTGTGGCTGAAATAATGAAAAATGAATGAATTTTTACAGGGTTGTCACAAAAAGGGGCTTTAAACTCTGTGCACCCTTTCCAAGCGAGAGTTCATGGGTCACTGAACTGATTGATAATATAATATCTGGACCGAAGCCCAAAAAACAAAAAGGTACGTAGCATATAACGTAACATATGTGCACGTGCGCGCACACACATATTAAATAACCTATAATATATAAACATATTATAACTTTATAACTATATCGTTCTGATCTCTCTGCTTACAGGAAAGAAACATAGAAAACAGTAAACAGTTTCATCACAGATTATGGAGATTCAACCTGATGTCACACTACAAAATGATTACACATTTACTATAGTACTGAACTGATCCTGACGTAGATGCTTATAGTTCTCAGCCGTCGTTGTAAATGTAGTGTGAGTACATGTGCACTTTGGTCAAAGTGTGAATTTGATAGGAATTAGCATTTCAAGATACAAGTTATTGCTGAGATGTGAACCCCTTCACATGATCCACTGTATATGAAGAGATATTGATCATTTGTTGTTTATTTTGTCTATATGCAAATTTTTAGTTCGTATTAAGCTACTGTTTTTCTGAGCCAGTAAATGAGATGTTATTTTTTTCTGTTTTTTTTTTAAACTATTTTTGGAAATAAATAAAATATCATACATGTTAAATATGAAACTCATGTGCATTAAAATATTTCCAGCATATTTTATTGGTTAAACTTATTACATTTATTAATATAAGTATAAGCATTAGAACATGAACTAACAGTCTACGTCTACAGCATTTGGTAATTTACTGTAAATTAAATTTTCATTGTAAATTGACAAATTTAATAATGCATTTCTAAAATGAAAGATGGATCCAACTATGGATATAGCCTGCAGATCTTAGGAACTTATTGAATCTGGACATATCAACTCCGTTGTGAGTTAAAACTTCAAATCAACCACCAGGTAGATACAGAGAGAAAGGAGAGAACAGCAGGCAGGAGACAAAGTGATGTTGAATAAAATGAAAGATGGTTTATTAAATAATCTCAGCTGTGCTTCAATGCTCAGTCTAGCTCTGTTCAACTTCGTCTGACTAGAAACAGATTCAAGAGGTTTTATTAACCATGCAAGATTACAGTCTGGTAACGCTATTATGAACCTTGAGATGGAGACCACTTGAGTCTCAGTTCAGGAAAAAACACAGCACCCAACAAAAATAAGGACAACATGTAAAAAATAATAAGAATAAAAGTGAATAATACATTTATTAAATTAACAAATATATATGATATGATAAATTAATATGTGATAAATGAGTAATAAATGCATAAAATCTAGTAAGGGTTAGGTAACAAATAAATAATAATAAAAAATGAGAGAATGCTATAAATAACATAAATGAAATAGAATAATAAAATGAAACAAGAAACAAATGTATGTTTTTACCCAGATCTATCATTAGTAAGCTTTAACAGTTATGCACACTGAAAGGAACAGTTTTTTGGCATTAAATAAAGATTAACATGAATAGATTTTATGTTACTTATGTTAACAAATACAACCTTATTGTAAAGTTCAACCATTTTATGTACGGTATATAGCACCTGCAAAGCTCAAGTTCACTTTACTGAAGATACATTGAACTTTATGTATATGATTTACATTAAGAAATTTGAGTATAGGATAAGCCAATTTTTTTGATAGGAAAAAACATTTAAATATGTCATTTTGATGGTCAACGGTTAGTTTTAAGGGATACAATTATCTACTACAGGTGGACCTTAAGAAGGAAATGCCTTTGTTTTTTCTGGAAAAACAGTTCCTAGATGATTTCCAGTTAAACAGAAATTATGGGAAAGATAATGTTTCAGGAAACTTGATCCTGCTATCAAAAGTTGTGTTATTCCATGCAATGAAAAAAAGAGGATTTTCTTCATATTCAGAAGAAATTTACACGAGCAAAGACAATGACATCTTGACATCAGGTGTAGTGCCCTGACAAGATCTACTTGGATAAGACACAGACTTGTATTTGTAAATCCTGCTACGATCACATTTCGATGTGTTGTGAGGTGTCTGTGCAGGGCTGGGGCTCAGTTAGCATTCCTATTCATCTCGATGGGATGGTTTCTTGGCAGAATACGAGTTAAAATACAAAGAGTAACAACAAAGACATACAAACAGCTCAAAATAAATTAAGCAAATGTTGTCTACAATTCGATACGTAAATTTGATTATCCTCAATGACATATTTTGTTTTTTTGACATATTTAGTTTTTTCTATTAAATGTTTAGTGTATTTCAAAAAGCCGTATTTACTGATGTAGTTTGCTTTGTTTGCCCAAAAAATTGTACAATAGTTAACTATCTGTTTAGTGTTTTGTCAATTTTGTCAATTCTACACTGCAAATGTAATGTTTGGTTAATTCTATAGCAGCTTATGTAAAAGCACACTTTTTATGTCCTCTTAATTAAAAAGATCTAGTGTATGAGATCAGTCGTATACATATAAAAAATTAGATCAAAAATACATTCTTTATATACGTATGGCGGGGTTTTTAAGGACGAGTTGGATTTCAGGGGGCATTTGAGGGCATGATTTTATTTCTAACCATTTAAAAACACACCCTGGTGTCTATTTGTGTTAAATACTTCAGACATGTTCTAACACAGATTATTATAGAATACATTAAAAATGAAAGGTTAGGGCCTCTCCTGACAGGATAATTTATGGCCTTTAAGAGCACCTGTTTTAGATTTTGAGGAATACATTTGCATAAAAAGTGCACGCTTGTATTGAACAGACTTAATGAGTCACCTTTATTCTTCTATTTCCCAAATATAAGAAGGTATTTTATTGCCGTCTGCTTTTGACTCAAATTTCAGACCTGGATGTATATACCCTTTATAATAAGAATGCAAAATGAATTAAATGACAATTATCACCAATCAGGAAAAAAACAAACCATTTTAATATAGATTTTATTATTTATCATTTATATTAAATATTAATATGATTAACTTTGTCACTACTGGAAGCAAAAAGTCTGACAACGTTTTCAACTCATTGTAATTTCCTTGTTATAGGGCAGTGCTTATTAAAGTCACAAGGGTGCGCCATAGACACAGTAAAATGATTTAAAAGAAATGAAAAAGGCAAAGAAATAGGTAAAATCACATTTGCAAAAAACATCATTTGGCAAGAAAAAGGAACTGTGAGAAGCAGTGATAACTGCCAGAAAATGTGTGGTTTACATTTGGCAGTTTTGCAGTTGTTTTCTGTCTAAACGAAGGAGCGTTTTCCCAGACAGGCCTTAATGTATATGTCTAGTCCCAGACTGGAATATTTGAGCTGTTGTCACTGAAAAAAATGTGCATATCTTAAAATAGAGTAGTGTCTTTGTTTTGTCTTAAGAAGCACATCAGTAATGTCATTTTGTTAAACATCTTTCATATTTAACTAAGGCCTAGTCCTGCTTAATCTAATTCCTGTCCGAGAAACTCGTTGCTATAGTGTTATATATAACTTTAAGACCACATTGATTTTGTACATGTAAAGATTTATATTTAGATGAGACATTTCTCACATCAATAATCAAATGTAACCATTGTATGTGAAGATGAGATATGTACAGTAGGTGTGGTGTCATACTGTATGAATACATTTTTCAAGATATAAAATATTGTCATGATTTCAGATTTTTAAATCAGAGATTTATTTTGGGCAATAATCTGTGATTCCCTTAATTCAAATGTAATCCAGAATATTGCACTCTGTCTTTCAAAAACTTAGTTTATTGTCATGATTCTGCCACTTCTTGTCAGATATTTCTTGGTTTTGAGGCAGAATTAGAACGTAACTCCCTGTTATATGTGGAGAGAGACATTTTTGCCCTTTTGGACTTCCACTCTCTCTCTGGGTTTCGTCTGTGTTTCCCGCCCCTTCGTCTCATTATTGATTGTTAATTAGTTAATGGCCAGCACCTGTCCCTGTTTGATTTCTTCCCCTTTAAATAGTCCTCATGTTTCATTGTCCTGTGTTTGGTCATTGTGTTTTCCTGTGTTTATTCTGTGGACCTGTGCACTCATGGTTTGCCTCAGCGCATCTTCTTGTTCCTGCCTGCGAGTTTTCCCCCAGTTTAGTCAAGTGTATTTTTGTCAAGTATTGTTTTAGTCTAGTGTTTAGTTTGTCTTCGTTTCTGTTCATCTGAATTATTGCTTTACCCCCTCGTGGGTTTGTTTTGTGTAATAAACCCCTTTTTGTTAACCCTGTAAACTGCTGCCTGCAATTGGGTTCCTTCCACTGCTGTTTCATGACAGAATGACTGAACCTAAACTGAACCCAGTAGGCTGTCCCATGGACGGGCTCCCATAAAGCCGGTGGCCGTGTACCGGCAATCCGGTATGGTGGGAGGCATAACCCTCCCAGTCACACACCGGAGGTGGCCCGATCCCGGCCCAAGTGCCATCGGCCTCTGCAGGACTATGCTCGGGAGGTCAAGGCCAGGAGGGCATCCGTCCCCGAGGTGCTGGTGAGTGCCTACCTAATGGCTGGGTGCGTTGGCTACCTTTTCCTGAGCGGGAGGAGTTGGTTTGTCAGCCGTTACCACAGTTAGTGGAACGGCTGCAGCTTCAAGAGGAGTGTGGCAAAGACTCCTCTCTCAGCTGTCATCCAATCTCCTCTCGTCCCCGTCCGGGTTCTTTCCCCATGCTGTTTCATGAGTTTGAGTATATGAGTTTATCCAAAGCAACATATAAGGAGTGCATTCAACATTTTTTCAACATGCTAAACTGTACTAGTAGTTTACCAGTTATCTCAAAGATAGGCTAGATATTATATATATTTGGGTAAACTTTAAGTATTTCTATCCATATGAGGCCATTCATCATACTGAACTGGTCAACAAGTTATCAGTTTTATTCAATGATGACTCCCTCTCTACCCGAATCTGTGTTTTTACTGATCTTAATAGGAACTTTGAACCGTTGTGCTACAACATTTAAAAATAATTGAACTGTCCCTTTAAGATTACAATGAAACTTACTTACTTTCTAGCCCTTAACACTGTCTCTGAATTCTATTATTGAGCTGTATCAAGTCCGCTATCTTCTCAAACTATCTCTCTCTTTTTTTATATTTCTCCCACTCTTTCGTCCCCTCTTTGCTTGGCCGGCCTGGGAGAGAATAAAGAGGCAATCTTTTCTCTTCTGCTCTTTCATTTGTTCTTTGTCCTGGAGATGTTTGTTTGGAGTAAGGGAATGCAAGAAGAGGGAGACCGAGAGTGAGGGGGTGGAGGTAAGCAGGCTAAATGGACTAGCAAAGCGCATTAGAGCTAATGGATATAGCCTACAGGGTCAGATCATTCACAGATCAGCTCCTAAACCCCCGGCATGTCCTAATGCACCACACTGGTCCAGAGACCAGGGCTGAGTCCAAGATCACCTACCATTACAGTACTAAATGTACATGACATTGCCAACACCGTCACATTGTTAGCTGGTGGATAAAGGTAACCAGGATGCCATCTCCTTAGACAAATGGTTTTAGTAGAAGGAGGTGTACCAATAGATAAAAAATATCTGGACTGGCCTTTATTATGGCCTGTTCACACTATGGGCGATAAAACATTTAAAAAAAAACGAATTTCCAAAGCATCCAGGTATAGGACCAGCTAAAGCTTTATCTTAGATTGTTTTATGTAAACATTCGCTTTTAAAATGCTTGTCTGCCTTCAACTGTAATCTTATCTATCCTGTTGTTTGATCCAACACACCAAATGTTGCTTTCAGAGCAGCAGACGAAACGTATTTAGAAGCTAAATACAGCATAAGATTGTTTTCTCTTGTCGTCTTGCTCAAAGCACAGGCACCTCTGGGTCAATGTTGCTATATATACTGCAGAAAAAAAAGAGGTGAGAGATGAACCCTTCCTGCATCATGTTAATATTTCATAGAGAAACCTAGTGCATGGATGCCTTCGTGGGAAATGTGACCGAAGATGAAAAGGCATCCTTTGGTAGAGATTTTGCAGTTGGCAACATTATATTCTAACATGTATGTGTAGCCATAGGAAAAAATACATTATGGACAATAAATATTGACAAAAGTGTTGGGTCCTTTATGTTTATCTATTCCAATAATTCCATTCAAAACAAATATTAATGCTACACCATACAGTACCATTTTAATACTTTTGTTTTCTTTGTTGCGACAGTTTTGGAAGGAGCTTTTATTGTTCTGAAAGGACTGTACTCTCATTGATGGGTCGTTGATGGGTTTAAGGGATGAGTGTTTGGCTCACAGGTGTTCCTCTGGGTTCTGTTCTGGGGCCAGTAAAGTTTTTCGACACGAGATTGAATCAATCATTTCTTTGTCATAAAATAAAATTAGAACCACAGTTCTCTAGAATATCATTATATGCTGTAGCTTCAACAAAAATGACTAAAGTAGTCAAATCTGTTCACAAGGGGGCGTCCCAATACTTTTGTTCATGAAGTGTATACACATACTGTGTTTCTATTGAAAACGTTTAGTATTTCTCCTCTACCCTAATGTTATATGTGAACACAACTAATATGCTGATATCAAGAAACACATACTGTGCATAGTGCTTTTTGTAATAATGCAACCAAATCAAGCCAGAATAAGAACTTTTAGAGGCAAGATAACGTTTTGTATCTGATTTATTGAAAATAAAACCACAACCTTAAACTGAAGACAAGACTTTTTAATAACTCTGTCTACTTACCAAAATATGTTTCGGAGACGACGGATGTGCACAGCCCAGATATTGCCCAGGCCATGGTTATTACATTTATACAGGTTCTGCCCTACTTCTGTAATTGACAGGAAAAAAACAGACTGGTCTTGATGATGCACCAAAATATAAGCTTGTGGAATATTTTACCAGTTTTCATGTAACTGTGAGGACAGCCAAAGCAAGTGTGACATATTGACCTCATTAATCAGGCAGATCACAGAAAGACCACAAAAGTGTCCCCTACTGCGCCTCTTAATGACAAATCTATTCACAGGCCAATTACGACATCCCTCCCCCGCACTAGCTCACCATGTATAAATCTACTCTGCTCATTGGATGCAAAGCGAGTATTGCACATTCTCTAATGTTCCCTCTATAATCACGGTAATAGCCTACATTGAAATAATCACAATCGGCACATATTTCCAAATGCAAAGGCTGAGGATTATCGCTGTGGTATACAGTGCTTGCTCTCTATTAAGGATTAAAGGGTCTCATTTAGTTGATGCACGCTTATTGACGGACAGTGTGCTTTCTCATGATACGAGAATGCATTCTCTGATTGGTCCCCCATCTCCTGCAATTCCCCTAAGTGCCATGCAGATGTTCATGTAGAGAAAGCTGAACCCCCGAACATGATCCCCAGAAATCTTACAAAAGGAAAATGATGATTGTAGATCAGTAGAGTGTCTCCTTGATGGTCGATTTATACACAAAGAGCGGCTGTATGAAAGTATTTATCTGGCAGGTACCATTACACAAGCTTCTCAAAGCAAAGACAAGCAGCGCTGAGAGAGAGCAAGGGGATTTTCTGAATGTAGTTTACTTTCTGAGAGAAGGACAAGAGATCGATAACGGCTGGGAATTTACGGCGTCGTTTGAAGAGGGTGAGACCCTGCCGTATGCTGTGTTTTCTTGGTTTCCTTGTCATCCGTCTTGCTCCATAATGGCCTTTTTCTGTTCCAGTGACTTTAACGTTGTGCCGCGTCAGCGATCCCGCTAACAGTATGCATACATTAGAAAGCAAAGTGCTTGAAAATCATATAACTACATGCATAAGACAAATACATTAATCCATAAAATGAATTAGTATGCTGGTTCTTTTGTGTGGGGTTTCTACCACTGGCAATATAAAAGCATTCTAACTCTCGCTTCGGTCTGCATCGGTTGGTGTCACTTTTTAATGCGCAGGGTACCCCTTTGGTGTCGTTTTTGATGTGCAGGGCATGCAAATTTTATCGTTATTATAATTATATTGTATATTATTTGCAATGATGATGTTGTTTTTTTATTTTATGGCCAGGCAAATCTGTGCAATAAATACCTGTGACTGCACTTTTATTCGCGTATTGTGTTTTAAAATGGTTGAGAAGTGGCTAGCCACTTAACACGCTATGTAATGTTAATGAATACATTCATGTTTTCTTTGAAATAGAAATTTTGGTGAATTTTTAGGAAAAATAAAACTTGCTTCTTGATCTGAAGTCTGCAAAATTAAATATTTTGGGTCCAAAATCTGTATATTACCTGTAATATTATCTGTATCTTGTCCAAGGTCTGTATATTAAGTTAAATATTTGAACAGCCATTTAAGCACTTTTCATTGAGATTGAATCAAAAACATTCATAAAATCGACATAAACATTTTAACAATTGATTAAAAATGAAATGAAAGTCTTGTCATTTGGTATTTCAGTATGAAAATAAAGGCTTAGGATTGTGATTTGTTGGTACCATTATAGCACACCATATATTAGCATTTTTAGTTGTTTGTCTTTGGAGTACAAGCGCTTTGACCTGGAAGCAGTGGTGACGTCAGACCTAACAAGCATATTCAAACGATCTGATTGGCAGTGGTGGCATCAGACTTAAAGGTCCAGTGTGTTGTAGGGCTGGCACATTATTATGTGCAATTCTTATGCTCAGTTTCTCAATGAATTACGGTTAAATTCAGCCGGATCCAAAGTACTCCCGTTCAGAAACTCCAAATATGGGCTACAGAAGATGTACGATTTACACCAGTACTCAGCATCACAATTCACCTACTTATACAATGCACTAAAAGTGTGTACTGTTTTTGTAACTGAAAAGTAAATACATTTTAGTGTGTAGCAAAGCAATATGCATGCTCTTTGTGGTGTGTTTTATTCCCATTCAAGTAGACAACAAGTACCCACACAACATGCGATTCCCATTTAACCATTAAATCCATTACATTTTC
Source organism: Triplophysa dalaica (assembly GCF_015846415.1). NCBI lineage: Eukaryota > Metazoa > Chordata > Actinopteri > Cypriniformes > Nemacheilidae > Triplophysa > Triplophysa dalaica. The sequence continues at coordinate 7,904,937 of NC_079563.1, forward strand.
TGTTGTATTTTGGGCAGGGTTCAGCAAAAATACTTAAACTATAGTAGTAAAACATTATTCATTTTCCAAACAGCTTTAAATGATATAGCTGCAGATCAGAAGTTAACACGCCATTTTTAAAGCGCCTTCAGTCGTGTAATAGCGCCGGCGTTTATATTAGTTTAGCGGGGCAGATCCCAGGGTTGCCAGATCTGCGTAAAAAATCGGCAAATCGAAATTTAAAGCAGTCGGAAAACCGCGAGGGTAGAAAACCTAAAATACTTAGCAACAGTAAAAGGTCCTGGCAGTTCACGAGCCAGAAAAACACACAGGAATACTCGCTAGATAGAAACGACTTTCTTGTTTTGGACATTTTTATAAATGTACTGAAGTTAAAGTCACAAGTACAAAAGTTAAGTACAGATAGGCTTCTTAAAAGCTGTTAGTACAGAACTCAGTTAAATTTACTTCCTTACTGTCCACCTCTATTTGACAGAAATCCCCGTCGGCAAAGAAGCGAAAGGGTGAGGACATCTTAGTTCTTTTCTTTGCAGTTCTGTATAATAATCTTTGTAGTTACATTCACTAGGCTACCCGTTGAGAGAAAGAGAGAGGGTTCTTTTTTTTAATTTGTCTGTCACGTATTCGCAGAAGAGATGGTTTTTTTTGTATTTTTTTAACTGTTGTGAGAGATGTGGTAGGCCAGACGGAGTTAGGAAGAATGTTCCACCGGGAAGGAGTTGTGAATGAGAATGAGCGGGAAAGATATTTACCTTTTGAGAAGGCAATACAAGATGCCGCTGGTTGCTAAACGCAGGCTACTTGATAGGGTGGGTGTAGGAGGGTGTGAAAGTACGCCAGTGCAGATCCAGTTAACGTCGTAGTTGTATGGTGAAAGACTAGATACTTCTGCAAGAAAAGGTCTATAGGCAACTAATAGGCTTCAAGCTTTAAATCAAGAGAACAAACAAGAACAGCCGCTGAGCTGAACAATGTGACCTACACAGATCTAACCTGAGAAACTCAGTTCAACGTGAGAGCAATGGGTTTGTTTCTGTGGAGTGATTTACAGCCTGTTTCTTTTGAATCCTGTAAAGGCACTGTTGAACATCTAAGATCATCTTCATGGAAGTAAGGAATTCTCAGGACCTTTGTTGGGTTGTCTTAATGAATAACAAACATGGTTGAAACCGAATTTTTGAAGAGCGTATTATAATTTTTTCATTTTGTTTAAAATCAAATGATGACTTTGCCCCTCACTTTGGTCATCTTTCTTCCTATTTTACAACCTGTGCCAAAAAAATCTTGGTGTTTTTATTGATTGACTCTTGGGTTTTGAGAGACAAATTAGTGCAGCGGTCAAATCAAGTTTCTTCCTTTTACAGCGTTTATCTAAAATGAAACCTCTACTCTCTGTTAAACAGTTAGAACAGATGTTTGACTTGTTTGTTCTACGTCATTTAGACAACAGTAATTCACTTTACTATGGTATAAGTCAGTCCTCTATAATGCGTTTAAAGATGGTCCAAAATGCTGCTGCAAGGATGCTGACATGAAGACGGAGGTTCGATCATATCTCGCCCATTCTTATATCATGAAATTTGGCCACCAATTAAACATAGAATTACATTTAAAACATTTTTTTATAAATCTTTGCATAATAAAGCCCCATCGTATCTCTCCGAGGCAATCTCTATAAACCAAATAGGTCGCTAAGTTCCAGCAGTCTTGGTTTCCTCACTGTTCCTAGAACAAGTTTCGACTGCCTTCGTTGCTGCTGGTCCTAGTCTGTGGAATAAACTACCAGCTTCCATTAGAGCTGAGCCTTCTTTGCCTGTATTTAAATGCCTGCTTGAAAACATCTTTGGTCAATAGCTTTTATCTAGCCTTGTCAATTGTGCTTTGTTGTTTTTTCTTTTTTTCTTTATGTTTTGAGCTGTATTGTACAGCACTTTGGATCAACTGGTAGTTGTGTGAAAATGCTTTAGAAAGAAAGAAAGAATGACCTTTCCATTGACAAAGACTGACATTTAAACTGCAGTGCCTTTCCATATGGTGTTATCTGACCCAATTTCATCCGAACACCCAAAAATAAATTGCGTAAAAAGCTGATAATTGCATTTAAAAGTACAGTGCTTATATGACTCCCCACTATTATCTTTATATACTCAGTTTATGTCTAATAAACTGATCTAACAAAGCTGGAATGTGTGGAGATAGCTGCCAGAAATGGTTTAGAGGAAAGGTCAATCTGTTCTTCTGCAAAGGACGTTGATCAATAAATACTTTTAAGATTTAATGAATAAAAGATTTGGACGTAAATCAAACGCTTTTACGATCTGTACTGATAAAACAGGGTGTGAACTTGCCGACCACATTAGAGAACATATAGCTTAATTTCTCAGAAATATAAAGAGGGTGCATTGAACACTATAATGAGAAACAACGTGAACATCCACTTAAAACTTCTGTAGCGTCTACCTCTGTAGCATGAAAAAAAATATGAACGTTTTATATAGTACATCTATTTATAGGGAATGGATGTTTGTTTTATTTTAGACCTTAGGGTGGAACACAGCATAAAACGCATTTACTATTGTGTATATGACCTGCTTTATGAGGAGGGGGGTGGGGTTGGTGGGGTGGTCTTTGTATTGTAAATGGCCTTAGGAATGTTATTCCTTCAAAGCTCAGTTATCTCTGCAGAGAAGCTATGTGGAATGTCTGCTATAATAACTTCTGATCTCAATTTTAATCACTGTAGCTCTGCTTTTCATTAATCAATAAATACCCAAGCCGCTGATTCCTACCGATTGTCTAATCTGTGTCATTAGATCTTATTTGGAAACATCAGCGCATCATTCATAAACACAAGGATGAAAAACATGAGTTGGGAAATGAAGAACCATTCAATCTTTGTGACACATCATTCGATTATTTGTTTAATGGCATTTTTTTAATTTGGTAGATGTTACATTTACAGGTAAATCAATGAACCTTGTTTGCAATGCTGGGATTAAAGTTCTTGGTTGAGTTCCAGATTTACACAAAATGTATTAAAAGAGATGATATTCTCAATCATGAAATCAAAAAATGGTGAAATTCAGTGTTATGTTTACAGAAAAGTATTTTCTTTATATTTTATAGGGACCGTAGGGATCAAGTTAATGTGCAATGGTCTGACAAGTCGTTCTTGAATAAGACAGACCATTTTGCAAAATGCAAACAACAACAGTTTCATAAAGCACTAAAAACAGGAAGTGCTTCAGGACCAACGATGTTTATATTTTCCAAAATGGTCTATACAACATTGCGGATATATTTGTTTCTAGCACACGGATTAAACTCGTCAGCTTTTCTAAAAATAGGTTTCTCATCTGATATGCTTGGTGTACGGTATTCTTCCACTTATCGCCTTTTTAACCAAACGTAGAAAGAATGTTTAAAATTGAATAATGGCTATCAAAACATCAGTTTTTATGATATGTGCAACAGGCCCGTGCAACCCTTTGCAATTCGCTTTAAAAAAATACAAAAATGAGTTACCACGTCTTTAAACGCCACAACATCGACATCATGTCAAGATATTGAAACCACTCTATGATTTTATAATTGGTCATTGATTTACAGTCACAAGATGTGAAGGAAACGATAAAATTTCTAAACCGTCGTCAAGTATTAAGATCATCCTCCCAGTGTGCTGATGTAGTTTATAAGTGCTGTCAGTGTGAAAGTTCACATTCTTCTATGAAAAATGGCAGAAACGTGTTTGTTTACATTGAACTGTAAGTTAGTCTTATCTTTTGTGCAAAGCATTATGGGGCGTAGTAAATTTATGGATAAAGCTCTTATAAATTGGCTGGTCATGTGATCTCAAGAGAACGGTCACTATGTTAGTGGATTTCACAGAAATTAATAGTTAAATGTTTTAAAATGGAAGTACACATCATTTTAAACATTTTAATATTTAAAAAGGTATCGTTCAGTTCTTCTCTTGTTGAAAAGTTATGTAGATGAATACTTAAGAATCTTCTTTAAGTTTCTTTTATGGAAGGATGTGCTAGTGCTGATAAGTGACCGGCATTTTTCCATTAATGAGGATCTATAAGCATTTCCTCCTCAATAAACTCAATAACAACACAATCAAGTCTCATTCATGAATAAAACTTATTAATAATACATAATCATTCCAGCTCAAGTGCACTACAGGCCTGAAGTTTTCAGTGTCTTGGTACACAACTGTATCTGATCGCCTCAGTCGCAACATGATGGCATCCAGTTCCGTTATAACGTAGTGTTAAAACATATTTTTTATTCAGCTTCTCTGTCAGCAATGCAGTCAAGTATATGTTGAACACTGAAGAGTCATCTCGTGATATCCGCTGTGTGGCCTAATTGCTGAGGATGTGCGGAGGTGGAAATGAGATCAGCTTAATTGTGTATTTTCCGCTCATTTGGACCCGTAGATTCTGTTTTCACTGTCGGCACCGTCAGTTATTTTCCCACTTTTTAGTCAAGTTTATTTAAGTGGTGCTTTTACAATGAATATTGATTCAAAGCATCTTCACAGAATAACATTATGTGTAATCTCAGTGAGCACAGCAAAGGTTAATGTGGAAAAACTCCCGAAGATGTTTTAGTGAGGTAGCCCGTTACAATAAATGTGCACATGGCAGATAGCATGTCGCTACACATTTCATGTGATGCTAGTCATGTGCTTGTTACATAATAATTTGATGATTTAATATATGAAATAAAGTAGGGTTGTGAATTGTCTGTCAAACATCACTGCATTATTTTATTTAAAGTGATAGTTCACCCATAAATCATCAGAAGACAAAAGAAGATATTTTGAAAAATGTTGATTACTAGCCCACATTCAATTGCATTGGTTTTGTGTCCATACAATAGAAATGAACACAATCTTTTGTGTTCTGCAGAAGAGAGAGAAGGTCATACGGGTTTGAACTGACAAGAGGGTGAGTAAATGATGACAGAATTAAAATGTTTGGGTGAACAATCTCTTTAAGATCATACTAAGGTTTTGTTTTGTTGAATACACATGTTGTTTAAATATTCTCTTTTTTCTGCAAGAGTGCATATTAGACAAGAATGACAGACTGAGTTTCCTTTTTCATTCTATTATTGAAGACTTCTGGGTAATGTAAGATTAGGACATATTATTGTTTGCAGCATATGTACTTAAAGATTGCATGTGTTTTATGTTGATAATTATTGCATGTTTTAATGTCAATTGTTAAGAGTATATTTTGTTGCATGCAAATTATAAGGTTCTTTTTGACAAATTTGTCAACACCAAACTATTCACATATTCTGTGTCAATTTGTTTACATTTTGTGATTTTTTTTTTTTTTAATGTTGTGTATTGGATTGTTTTTGAAGAAAGTAAAAAGGCTTTATACAATTCAAATGGAGTGTAAAACTCCAAATCTCAAAACTACTCCGAATGCAGATATAGAACCTTTTCAGTCCAAGGCAACATTTTGTTAATTTTTGCTCATATCTGTGTGTAGATGTGAATATTGTTGGAGCTGATGATATTTCCCTTGTGATTGTCAAATGGTTTTCTATCCCTTAGGAGATAAATATTTTTTAACCTTTTTGTTGTGTTTAGATTTGTGAACCTGTTTAAAAAAAAATATGCGATTGCCTATATTCTTAACCTCAGACATTAATTCAGGGTAATAATTGTTTTCAACAATGTCTAAATTAGAATTAATTTTTCGAACCGAGTGAATTGACAAATATTAATTACATATGCTGTTTGGGTTGCTTGTGAAGTAAATATTTTTAAGCAATACGGTATGAATGATTGTGCTTTATTTTGCGTACGCGTTCAATGGCGTTATTGTTATGCATGACTCAAAGCTGAGGAAAAGGTACAATTTAAAATGAACTCTTATTTTATTCTCAGGATTCTCTTATCAACTATGGCTCATCAAACTTTCTGCAAATGCCGTCAACGTTTTGGTTAATTGACTAATTTTTAGGCTGCAACAATTTGATTTTTAATAAACATTGATTTAGAAAAGAATGCAAAATAGAAGCATTTTACTATTGGGATCTCAGTCTTTTGAACTGAGGAACATGAATACTTTTATTTAGCCCTCTATTTGTCTACTTGGTAATCTTCAGTAAATCCACAAACTGAAATTGCAGACATCAATAGTGTGGTGTTTTGCCATTATCTAGATGTGGTCAGTTAATGAGCACCGCTAACTGTGGTCTGTCATTTCAGTGCATTGCTTTATTCTTGTGTTTTTAAGTGTATTTTAATAGAGTAGAAAGAAAGCCGTGGTTATGGACGGATATGCTTTTAGCTGAACTTGGATATGAATGTGTGTTACAGTAAACTATCTCAGGTATTGACATTCATTTTTCTGTCGATCGTGTCTTCATCCATCTCGCAAATCTACTTCCTAGACCTCACGCATTTCACTCCATTATGCACTTAGTTTTAAAATGATAAACTTCCTGAAGTGCTGCATGATAAATTAAAGATGTGGGCAGCGTAACATTTATGCGAAATACTCAAATGTACGAGGAGGGCCTTTTTACTCATCTCTGTGTGATTGAAGGCTACGTTACAATTCATATCACATATAAGATTAAAACATTGAATACATTTTGATTCATGTGTGAGATTCAGTATTGTTCAAGTGCAGAGATGGTTTAAGGCCGTGTTTACTCTTGACTAGTTGAGGTTACAAATAATAGCCGGCAATGTTCAAAGATAGCATTTGTGCGCGAAGGCATTTTAGAGCGACAGGCTTCATAGGCTGTGTAACAAAAGACTATTTTAATTGTATATATAGAGCGTCTTTGCAATAACCAATCACATATTTAAAAACTACAATACGAGTTTCTCGCTAGAAATGCAATCAGAAGTTATTGAAAGTGAAAATTTAACTTACATTTGTACAAAACTGTGCTCACAGGTGTTTCGGCTGCCATTTTATATTTTCGAGCTCGAGGCTTCTCAACCAATCACGTTCCCCGCATGTTGTCATGAAAGCGACAGGTTCCTGTGATTTGCTGTGAAAAGGTGCTTGACGTAGGGCGTTTTTTTTTCCCCAGAAAAGTTAACCTCAAAAGAGGCTCTGAGCTGCAGAAAAAGAAGCTGGCATTTAAAAAAGCACTCAAGACTTATTTTGAAAACATGATTTACTCCATAGGATTATAATGTAAAACAGACGCTAGCAACTTTAAAAAAGAAGTCGAGTGTGAACACGGTCTGAGAGTGGATTCATCAGTTTGTTGTTAATGACCTTTCAGGGTCTCTGGGACCTGAGTTGCACAAGTCGGTTTATGTCAACATCTGAATTTCGGTCAGCTGCTTAATCCTCTGCTGTTTGACACAATTCAGAATAAAAACATAATCTTCAAATTCTATTTTGAGGAAAAGATTTTTAACACACGTCTGACGTTGTCCCATAGAGGCTCAAAAACTTTGAGTCATATCTGATGTCAGCTGCAGCGAGTGATACTAAAAATACATTTAAATGCGAGCTGAAAACCTCATGTCTGTCTTTAAGTAAGGCAGGCATGTTGTGAAATGGTCCAGAGCGTGTCTATGTTTGATGCAGCATGAGCCAGAGGCACTCATCCGAAATCCTGGAGAAAACGCTTTGATTCACCCCCGACATTACCACCCTCCACGAAGATCTGAAGCGAGATGTTTTTAGACATGTGGATCTTTCATCATATTTTTGTCGTGACATACATGATACAAACGTCTGAGGTCAATAAGGGGAGGAAAAACACTATTGAAGCAACATAAACATATGCATTGCATGCTGTGATGCGTGTGGATTGGTTTGTGTGAGGAACAGATTGAAACGAAAGATTTACATTTACCGATAACCATCATTTTTTTTCTCAAATGTTTAAAAAAATCCTTGTATATATTAAATACTTCATAAAGTTGAATATCTCTGCTTTACTTTTTCTTTTAAAAATATTTAAGTAGAAATATATTGATTGTTTTAGTCCTTGATTCTGTGTTTTATTCACAATAAAACACCGCTATGACTGCTTCACCAATTGATTGACCAGACGGAAGTGATAAATAATATTATACACCATAAAAAAACTATATTCTTTATATTTCATGTTGAATATTGTCTAATGTCTTATTTCACCTTGTTTTTTCACTCAAATTGGTATTTAAAAATGAAATATAGGAGGAAGGAAACCTATAATCAAGTAAATATTATTAAACATATTAAACACACTTTCCTATAAACTAAATGATCTTGTACTATATTTTCACCATCATAAATCATATTTATCACTCACAAAAGTAGTGTCAAACACATTCAAGCTTAATTATTGTACTTACATTCGTAGGTAACGTCAATACCCTGAACTATATTTGCTTCAAAAAACTTCTTATTAACTTTGAATTAATGTTACTGCTTTAATCTTTATATTTTTTATAACTGCAATCTATACAAAATGGTTTACCATCGTTGAACATAGTATAAATCTGTCATTTATAGTAACCAAACAGATGGATTACGTTTCAAAATAGGTGCAAGTTTTGGGAAAGGGTGGATAGTAAAAATGTCTGTTCCCCAGACATACAATATGGTTTCAGAAGACATGTAATATAGTGCATAAGTAATAGTTTGTTTTTCATCTTTGGTTTTGCAGCTTGACCGCCTCTGGTGTTCATGAACCGTCACTGTATGGCTGAGCTAAATAATGAGCTTCCAAAATGTCAACTTTTCTGTTCCACTGACGAAATAAAAACATTAGGTTTTCATGACCCTTAGCTTGTTTACGCTTTGTGTCTCTCTCATTTAGACTAACAGCTATGTTGACCACCCGAGCTGAGGGCATCACAACCATTTAATTAAAGAAACCAACTGTCCCTGCTGTCAGATCCCCAACCAACCCCCCGTTCTACCACCTCTAATGATCATCAATGCTCCATACTGCCAGGCTAGCTCGCTGAAAGTGTCCTATATTTAAACTCGGCATTGGATTCTGTCATGGTTATACATTCACAAATCAGTGTGTCACCGTTCCCATCAAATCCCTGCTGACAGACCCGCTGGGTTTGATCTACGGCAGATCGTAAAGGTGGGGTGGAGGCAGTTGCGTCGAGTTTGTATACAGCTCTCCGGCACCAAAGGTGCAAATAAAACACTTTGCCGGATTGAACTAGGGAGGGAAACGACGGTGGTCTAGCGGCTCAAGGAAATGTGCAATTGAAGCTTTTCTCACCTTTTTGGGTGAATCAATACGTCTATGTCTTGAAACCTTTAAAAGCGGCACTGATAAATATAACATTTCATTTCCAATTACTCAGAGAAATTCTGCACTAGGCAATGCACAAAAAGCGAACCGAATGTTCAAATAAATAAATGAATCTCTATTGTTATCTCTGAAATGAGTCAGCAACACACACCCACTAGCAGAAGAACTTCTTAATCCCAAGTCTCTTTGAATTAACTGTTGGAAAACTTCCCTGATATTTTGAATAACAACGTGTTTCTGTAATATTATAGTTCCCAAATATATCGTGGTTAAAACAGCAAGGTTGTTTTAAGGTTAAAGGAACAAACCTCTTCAACCAGCACCACAAACAAATGGCCCACGAAGCGTTGCTTGTTATATTATTCATTTTCATCGAAATCATTATTTTAGGGTTATGGTCCTACATTTGTCTCCTCAAATCTGTGGTTATGAAAACAGATTGTCTCTTCTCTGTTCTCTGTGCACTAATAGAGACAAACACAGTAAAGTAATAATAATGGCAAAACCATCATCGAATCATCTAATAATCATCTAATTACTGTCTTAATGTTCCCTGTGTGATGTAATCCAAATACAAGTACATTAGACTATAACCTCTAAATGGAAAATTAGTTTAGCTTTGTTAATTCAATGTGGCCTTGCCGAAGCGTCTCTCTGCACAGGAGTTTTTAAACACAGCTCTTCTGTGGCAGAAAGCTGGAGATGAAGAGGAAAAGGAGGTCATATTGCTGTTGTCTCTATCAAATTTCAGCATTGCTGCCGTAATGCAATTACGATGCCATTTGATTATGCCAGGCAGAGAAACATTTCCTGCCTCTAAGGATGCTGGGAAACGCCTTCGCACTTTATGGACTGCAAGGACAACGTGGCTAAAGGCCATCTTTGATTAACATGTGTATTATACTGTATATGTAGCCTATGATATTATAAATAAAGTTAGTAATGAATATAAAAACGGAGAAACACAACTTAAATATTGATAGCTAAACAGATTTTTACATGTGAAAAACATTTTAGTTAATTTAATCAATTTGGAAATTTCATACGATTATGAGTATTTATATAAAAAATTATTTGTTTACTAATATTATAAACAAACATGACAAATTGAACATTTTACTTGTTTCAGGCTTATTGGTTCGTTTAAAGTGATAGTTCACCCAAAAAAGGAAAATTCTGTCACCTTTTACTCAATCTCTTTCATTTCAAGCCTCTATGATTTTCCTTTTTCGCAGAACACAAAAGAAGATATTTTGAATCTGAACAGCACCGGACCCCATTCACTTTTACTGTATGAACACAAAACCAATGCAAGTGAATGGGGGCCAGTTAACAATATTTTTCAAAATATCTTCTTTTGTGTTCTGCGGAAAAAAGGACCTCACACGGGTTTTAAATGTCAACAGGGTCAGTGAATGATGACAGAACTTTCATTCTGTCGTGGTCAGCTTAACCAATAAGAGCATTTTGGAAGGAGGGACTTTGTATAGCCCTGAAGAAATCCAGTGGTTTCGTTAGAATGGCGACAGCGGTGAACAATTGACTTGAAATATGTGAAATATAAGCGTTTTTTGAAATTAGAAACACGAACATCCATTGTTAAACACCTAAAAAACAAGATCGAAGCCTCAAAAAAAGATGTGAAGGTGTGACAGCATAGTGCTGTGTCAGCCACCGTATTGCTTCAAAAGGGAGAGCAGTGGAGTGTACTGTTGGTTACAATTCACTACCTCACCCCTAGATGCCACAAAATTTCATACACTGGTCCTTTAAAGATTACGAAAACACGTAAATAAAAACTAAAGATCTGCTCATATAAATATTCTGTTATAAACACTTCAATATTCCATTAAAAAAATCATTGCCCATTTTGATTTCATGGAGACTTCAATGTGATTGATAACCTTGTGGAACTTTGGCAAAAGTATGAGTAATGCGTTTTATTTGAAGGACATAAGTATTATTTCTAGATTAAACTTTTTTTTAGCTGTTTTCACAAATGGGACAGAACTAAATTCAGGCAGAGAAAGAGAGAGGTGGTTGCTAGGCAACACACTTGGCATCAGAATCATAAGATTTGTGCAGCAGCACCTCACCGGGTGCCACATCAGAATCCATTCATTTCTCGTCATGGTTGTTGCTCTGATTTGTTCGTGGTGCTAGACTAATACCCCTACAGCAGTCTAATACTGGAGAGAAATCAATGTAAGACAGACTTCTTGGAAGATCTACTGCCTGGAAAGAATGAGACAGGAAGGAGTTTAAAAACACAAGCAACTGACTCTTTTTAAATTCTAACCTTTTTATTATTTACAACAACATGGAAGTGATCCTTAAATTGGCTTAATGACAAAAACACACGTCTGTTTTGTTTTTGATTGTTTCCTCATATCTCCGTCTTCATCCGTTATTTCATTTCCTCCAAACCTTTATAATAGCCACAGACAACATCAATGATGTCACTTTATGAAAATACATAAAGCAGCAGACTGAAATAGACTTTAACCCATTCATTTACTACTAGATGAATAAGAGCTGTACTTACAGCAGGGGTTCTCAACCTTTCTGACTCCAAGGCTTTCTGAACCAACTTTTAGTTTTAGTTTTCATGCGTTTCAATGCTAATTTTGTCTCATTTTAAAATATTGGTAATCTTGTAGCCCCCTTTGAAGTCAGCTGGGCCCCCCTGTTGAGAACCACAGATTTACAGTATTTAGTTCACAGTATTTTCAAGGTATAAATTGCATTAATTTGAAGATTATGAAATGAAAAGAGAGTGAGCAAGCATAAGGCCTAATACAATCTGGTAAGCTCTGAAAGTCATGACAGTAGCTATTTATTCTGCACAACCTTACAGTATAGAATGATAAATGCAAAATATGCTGTTTCGCCTAAAAATCTATGTTTTGTACTTGTGTTTGGATCATTGTTCCCATTTATTCTGCATGCAGCCTGTATAGTCAAACAGTGACGACAGGATGCCAATAGTTATTGATTCTTTGGGGTGGTGTTGTTTGATCTAAGATGAGATCCTAAGAGCGTTTGGAGGGATTTTTTTTAGAAATGACACCAAAGTAGAGCAATATCAGACTGAGCTGAGTTTAAATTATTTTATTATTAAAATAGCCAAGTATGCTGCCATACAACAGTCGAATAAACAGCTTAGCAGATGATGTGCCAAAAGTCTTCTATTTTGTAGATTTTGTCTCAGACTTTTGTAGGTTCAACCCCAATAAAGCACAAATTAGTTATTTTAGCTTAATTGAAAGACCATTGTGTGAGCACTGCAAACAAATACTGAAGTCACTTTGGATAAAAGACACAGCCAGGTGTAGCACTATACCGTATGTGCTTTTCTATATGTAAGTCTATATGTGTTCTGTATACACTGGCACATACAGTCAACAACCAAAGCCATTATTAGTATCTGTCAGTGTTACATCCTCACTCGGATTGTTAGCAGAGAGCTCGATGCCCAGCTCCTCCCCAGAGTCCCGGCAAATGAACGCTAATGGTCGAGTGATCACGCTGTGGATGGGCTGCTAATGGTGATGGAGCTAGTGCAACTGTTGCGTTCCCTGTGTTTCCTTGTGAAAGCATTGAGGCTGGCTCCACTGTGACTGTATTCCTGTCAGGAACATTTGTCTATATTAAAGAGCGCTGGAGCACTCGTTGAGAAACCAAAAGTTTGCCTGCCCTTGAACCATTTAGCATGTCGTCTTGCCCAATACCAGCTCGACAGTGATGTAGCGTTTTGTCAACAGGCGACAGAAACATAACCGGCTATTGATGAGGAAGTCTCTGGTGTGTCATACCTCATAGTGAAGCATTTACCCAGACGACATGTTAACATTTTGCCAGACGGTACAAACAAACAACAACTTACTGGAATTCTTACTGTAAATCTCTTGGTATCGACAAATAGATAAATAAGACACTTTAAATATTAAGGAAAAATAGTAAAAACAGTGTAAAAGTACAGTATATTACTGCATACTCATTGCCACATATGATATTTTCCATTTCTTTATTTTTATTCTTTTTTCATAGTTCTACGATTAAATGTCAGCTTTATTTTACTAAAAATGTTGAGGAATTTAGCTGGATTGTGTTGTAGAATCCCAACACATGCATTACAATATTCTTTGGTACATTATAGCCACAGATTGAATTAGATAGCCTGATACTAGTTCACCATACTGTGCTGGCTCTTAGGTTCCCAGCATGTACTGCGGCAAGGTTTAAAGGTATCTAGTACATACACCGCAGTCCTCTTGCATGGAAATCACCAATTTGTTTCTTCAGTAGCCCTAAATGGACAAACTGCTCTAAAGAACGTCATTCATGAATACTTTATCTCCTTCAGCAAAGAAGCAAAAACATGACGTCATTTTAGTTCTGTGTCAGCCGCCGTAGTGCTTAAAAAGCGAGGAGGGAGGGGTAATGTAACCATTACTGAGTTGTGTGAGTTTTGCTGTCTCTGGTTGACAAGTCCATCACAACCCCTGCAATGCACTCCCTCTTGGTTGTGTGTAAAATGTTATATTATTTCTGTGCTAAAATGTAAGTCAATCGCTAAAACTCCATGTGACGTAGTGCAGCTAATAGCTGTTTCTATCACAATTTGAAGTATCACATCAGAAACAGAAACTGTATATTTAAAAAAAAAATATCATGAGTTCGCAAAATAAATTTTCCACTCGCATTATGTTGTTTTTGACTTTTATGAAAATTATGAATATCTATTACTAGGTTGCCAATACTATTGTCATCCACTTGAACAACTGAAAAAGCACCTAATTCTTTGAAATCCAGCTTAGCTTTTAATATTACTATTAGTAAAATGCTGACTGCAACAGTGTAAGTGTTTTAAATAACAAATATTTGCATGTTAATAAATATGATAATTAATATAAAAGTTATATCATAAGTTATATCATATTGTATTATATATTAGAATGTTATATTAAAATGTTTAAAAAAAATAGTTTTCACCCTTCTGGCTTTATATGGATAAGTTAATACTTATAAACCAAATTATGTTTTCCTTTCATTTTCAGGATGAAAGAGCAGCAAGAAGGGTAGACGGGTGAAAGTTTGACTTGGCACATTGTCTAAATTATGAGAGAAATTATACATCTTCTCTTTCATTTCCTTTGACAGAAAGGTATAGTGGTCCCTTGGGGAACCATTGTTGAATGTGCATTTACCTCACCATTAATTATGTATGCAACTCCATTTGACCCAGCATGCACAGGGACCACATACTGGGAAGTGTTGACCATAACAAGCTACAAAGGCTTCAAATGAGACTTTTATGCCGTGCATAATACAACTGTATTCTAATTTACATTTCCAGGAACCAGATCAGGCACATTTAGGGTCTTAGATTAGTAAACGTTCAAATTACATTTGGTAAACAGTCATGTGTCATTTTCTAGACCGATAGATTTAATGATCATTTTGAGTAGTTTGGTCAAATACTGATTAAGAATTAAATGTTTTTTTGTATTCTAAACAAAGTAAAATGAGGTTTGTTCTGTAATAAAATCAGCGTGAATCCCCCAACTTCATAATATATATTTTAAATATTAATATAAATGATCATTTTATTTATTTTATTTTGTTTTAAAATTGTATAACAAGTTTGTAAGGATTCAATAAATCGAACTGCACTAACAAGTGTGACAACTGGCCCTCAACTAGTTTACCACCTGCCTTTCTCAATAAGTGCAGCAACCACGAATCAGACAACCACAAATAAACCAAAAAATCAACAAACAGTATCTTCATTATTAACAAATGTGAGAAATTAAAACTGTTCACATCCTCCTTATATGTATTGGCTCACCGCATCTCCAGTGTGAACGTCATTTGAACAGACCAATGAAACGTCTCCTTTCGCAGGTTGAAAACAAGTTCCGCTGAAAACGCTCAAAAAAGATCGAACCCTGCCAATCTAGTAGTCAGACGAAGCTGCAGACAACTTTACACACGATTCTTTTCATTTACACGAGTTTAGGACGAGCAAAGTAACACTTTTCATAGCTAGCCTGAGGAATTCAGCACTGGAGCTGTCCAGGGTTCTGCGCCTTGATGCGAGACGCCCCATTGCGCTCGCGCTTCATTAAACCACATTGTTTTTCTTGGGTAGCGGAACATTTGCTTGTCGAGGTTACACATGACACTAGGCTGTGGTGTACTGACCGCCACGATCTGAGACGCATACACTTCATTGACGAAAGCGAAGCCTTGAAATGAGTGTTTGCAGTGCGTAAGAGGAGCAAAAGAAAACGAGTCCCAAGTCCCGGTGCGCCGTCCGATTTCATCCCAGGTTTGTCTTAGTTTTCTTGTAACACTTTAAATCAAGACTGTCATGCGTAATACTGCGTTTTATCTCAGGTTTTAGAGGTGCGTTATAGAATTTTACCGCTGCGTTCGTGTTGTTTGTAATGAAAGGATGCAATGGAGCATGGACGTAAATATGACGAGCTTGATAATTCATGCATCAGTTTGTGTGGGTGTAGAAAAATACCCCGTTGTTGTCTGTCCTACCCGTCCGATGTAGGTCAACGCTGACAGAAGGGTTCGAAGGAGAACCACGCATTATTACGCGTAAGAGTTTATGCATCACACTCCAAGCTGAAATGTACACGCTTATGTAGACAGCAATGGACCATTTAAATGCCTGAAATGCTCATGACCTTTATGCAATAACTTTTGCATTGAGAGTGAATTCACATGCTACATATTTGCGGTACAAGGGTGAATGTGCAGGGGGATACAATAACTCGGTTGCAGTTGTGCGTGCGCTCTTTATCCAGCACTGCGGAGGTAAGTTTGCTAGATCAGTTGCAGAGTCTCTTCGTGAGACCCTTGTGCATCACCTCTGACGTCATAGTCCAGTATGTAATGTGGTGGTCAGTAAGGTAGCTTGTTTTTCCACACAGACGTGATTACATTTCAGGGCAGATATTGCAGATTACTCTTCATCTATTTTGGATATCAATATATTAGCTATAATAGTAATACCTAATAAGGTGAAAAAGCATTGTTATGATGGTATTTATTTTTTGTCCTGCTTGTATTCTTATTTTGAAGCTGCTTTTCCCATTGAAAAAACATTACAATAAGTAATCATCATGCTGTCCAAACATTTTTCTAATAGGCTATAGGCAACAACTACTAACACCAGCTCGAGCTGATTTTGCCAAGTGACTGATGTCCTCAGGACAACATGTTTTGTATATAAAACCTAAACCTAAACCCCAACCCCAACCCTAACCATAACCTACCCCTAAAATCAGAGGGACATGATAAGTGTAAAACAATAGTCTAGAATCACCCAATCCTGGTTCGAAGATTAAACTTAAAATAAACTGTAAATTTATTTCTGAAATCTGTTTGGTTGATTTAAATATTGTCCCAGGGCCAGGGCAAAAACAGGAGAGCCCCAACTGTAGGTCTTCTGTAGCAGTATTTAGTCCTCACTGTAGGGTCAGATATTAAC
Source organism: Triplophysa dalaica (assembly GCF_015846415.1). NCBI lineage: Eukaryota > Metazoa > Chordata > Actinopteri > Cypriniformes > Nemacheilidae > Triplophysa > Triplophysa dalaica. Next base: position 7,921,711 of record NC_079563.1, read on the forward strand.
TAAGCTAAAGGAAAGTTTAGTCACTCATAGAAATCTTTTTTATAAAATCTATTGTATTCATTTACTGGCATGCTTATCCAAAGTGATTTACAAATGAGAGGTGTAACATGAGGAGAATTTATTTGTTTTATAGCGTAATATATTTAAATGTTCTTATAGTTATGGCTTAAAACACTAGAGTTTTAGTGTCTCTATGCAAGCATCTTAGTGAACTGTAGATTTAGATATCTAGTCACTGTCTCAGGAGTAAGTCTTGTTCAATGTTCAGCTAGGTATTAGTAGCTTAAGGTAAAGTCAGCCCTAAAAACACTACTTGTGAAAAAGAAAACTTTTAATACAAAATAATTATAACAAAATGTACTATTGCATAAAAAGGCTGAGTCATTTTCAACCCCTCCAAAAGAGAGCACCAAAAAAGTGGTTTGGTTCAACCCAATATGATTTTTTTGGGTGGCTGGGTTTGTTCCCTTTTGACACAAACATGTCAACCCAGCATGTGTATGTATGTATCGAATGCATATTTTGTATTTGTTATGGTTTTATAAGCAACAGCGGTCATTTCCATAAGGAATTTAAACTGATTCGTGTGAAACATTTAATATATAGAAAGATTGCATTCGTGTCACGACTTGCTTCTGTGGGCAGTTTTGTAACAAATGTGCTGTTCGCACTTTTCAATTACAGTGAACATTGAACCAAAAAGATGCAAAGCACCATAAAAGAAAATTATGTTTAGCTTGCCTATGTAATTCTTTGGCTGACTGTGGGTAAGACTGAAATCTAATTTGCAAATGAGTTGTTAACGCTGATTTGATCTATTTAAAAAAATCATAAGAATCCTCATATTTCGACCTTTCTCTACATTTCAAAACCCTTGTCATTCAATGTTTATGGCACTTTCATATTGATTTTGTCTAAAGCATAAAAACGAGCAATGAGCGCAACCACGTTCTATTCCCTCCAAAGAAAAAACATCCTTTTCCATTTCCTGCTCAGTTCTTTCCTGTCCGCCCTCTTACCCACAATGCACCATGAGTACGGGCTTTGGAACCCAGCAGATAGTCCCTATTCCCTGTCTTTCTCACAGGGCTCATTGTCAGCTCCTCTCAGAAGATTGCCTGGCACAAACTCTGTGCCTGACAGGAACTGAATGTCAACGTGGGGGCTCCTCTTCAGACATTTACATTCAAATTCCTCCACATTGCGACGCCTCTGTGCCCATAGACCAGCGTGCGAGTGGAATTTTAACTCCCTGTACTCATAGTTTAGCCAGGATGCTATTTTTTGGTCACAAGGTCAAGATACAAGATATTTTAAAACTCAACTTTAATATACTGAACTAGCATTCATTTCTTTACTCTCAACGTATGTCAAAAATTGACTCATTTTTTATCTCCTATAAGCAATTTTGAGATAACTATACGAGTTCAAAGTTGTAAATTAACTGAGAACCCATCAAATGTTTCCCTGCATACAGAAGAAATGAAGCGGTACTCAGATTGTTTGAGTACACCCGTATTGCACAGAGATGTGATTATACGCTTAATCACTTCATTACTCATTAGCTCTGTTTTATTTTTAAACTTTGCTTGCTTGTTTGTCGAGTGGAAGTTTGTGATTCTGCTCACTGGCTGAAGGTGGCCTCTGTGAACTTGTTAGCGTGATTAGTTCCAGCCCTGTGCCGCTATGGGCACATTCACATCAATGGGAAGCATTTCCATGGAAAAAGAATGCTTTGTAGCCGTCCTTTTCACAGAACGCTTATCCACAGGCACAGGGGATAAAGACAGTATTTGTAGGAATTCCGGTCTGAAACGACTGACGCGTGAAGCGAATTCTTGAAACATGTAGTTTATATGAAAAACTGTTACTGTTATATACTATATGAAAAACAAAGACTTTTTAACTCGCAGGTGCATTGTCTCTCAGACTCACGCTGCGTCTGAAATCACTCACTCATTCAACAATATTATACATGCCGCATATAAACATATATGCATTCAACATATTAACTGAATGAGGATGGAGGAAAAATAAAATAAGGAGAGAATTTAGATGGTTATATTTACAATTATTATAGATACAGTTGAAAGAAAAAGTATGTGAACCCTTTGGGCTTACTTGGATTTCTTCATAAATTGGTCATAAAATGTGTTCTGATCTTCATCTAAGTCACAACAATAGAGAAACACAGTCTGCTTAAACTAATACCGCACAAACATTATAAGTTTTCATGTTTTTATTGAACACAACATGTAAACATTCATAGTGCAGGGTGGAAAAAGTATGTGAACCTTTGGGTTTAATAACTGGTTGACCCTCCTTTGGCAGCAATAACCTCAACCAAACGTTTCCTATAGTTGCAGATCAGACCTGCACAACGGTCAGGAGAAATTTTGGACCATTCCTCTATACAAAAGTGTTTCAGTTCAGCAATATTCTTGGGATGTCTGGTGTGAATCGCTCTCTTGAGGTCATGCCACAGCATCTCAATCGGGTTAAGGTCAGGACTCTGACTGGGCCACTCCAGAAGGCGTATTTTCTTCTGTTGAAGCCATTCTGTTGTTGATTTACTTCTATGCTTTGGGTTCATGTCCTGTTGCATCGTCCATCCTCTGTTAAGCTTCAGTTGGCGGACAGATGGTCTTAAGTTTTCGTGCAAAATGTCTTGATAAACTTTGGAATTCATTTTTCCATCGATGACAGTAATCCGTCCAGGGCCTGAGGCAGCAAAGCTGCCCCAAACCATGATGCCCCTCCACCATATTTCACAGTTGGGATGAGGTTTTGATGTTGGTGTGCTGTGCCTTTTGTTCTCCACACGTAGCGTTGTGTGTTCTTTCCAAAAAACTCAATTTTGGTTTCATCTGTCCACAGAATGTTTTGCCAGTAGTGCTGTGGAACATCCAGGTGCTCTTTTGCAAACTTCAAACGTGCTGCAATGTTTTTTTTGGACAGCAGTGGCTTCCTCCGTGGTGTCCTCCCATGAAGTCCATTCTTGTTTAATGTTTTTCTTATTGTAGATTTGACAACAAAAATGTTAGCATGTGCCAGAGATTTCTGTAAGTGTTTAGCTGACACTCTAGGATTCTTCTTCACCTCATTGAGCATTCTGCGCTGTGCTCTTGCAGTCATCTTTACAGGACGACCACGCCTAGGGAGTGTAGCAACAGTGCTGAACTTTCTCCATTTGTAGACAATCTGTCTTACCGTGGACACATGGACATCAAGGCTTTTAGATATACTTTTGTAGCCCTTTCCAGCTTTATGTAAGTCAACAATTCTTGATCGTAGGTCTTCTGAGAGTTCTTTTGTGCGAGGCATGGTTCACATCAGACAACGCTTCTTCAGAACAGCAAACTCAAAACTGGTGTGTGTTTTTTATTGGACAGGCCAGCTTTAATCAACACATCCAATCTCATCACATTGATTGGACCCCAGGTTGGCTGACTCCTGGCTCCAATTAGCTCTTGGAGAAGTCATTAGCCTAGGGTTTCACATACTTTTCCACCCTGCACTATGAATGTTTACATGTTGTGTTCAATAAAAACATGAAAACGTATAATGTTTGTGCGGTATTAGTTTAAGCAGACTGTGTTTCTCTATTGTTGTGACTCTGATGAAGATCAGAACACATTTTATGACCAATTTATGAAGAAATCCAAGTAAGCCCAAAGGGTTCACATACTTATTCTTTCAACTGTATATATACTGTGGTCTTAAAAAGCTTGGAAGCTTGGAAGATAATAAGTAAAAAAAAGGGGCAACTGCAAACAAATAAGACTTGAGGTATTCTTATAAACTAACTTTAATTTTCTTAGATGTTTTTCTGATTTCTTTTGTTTAAAGGTCGTTGATGTGAAGACTGAATTTAGTCATCCACTTAACTCTGATTTTACCAGACACAACAGAGACGATCAAAATACGTTCCTGTCCAGATTGAACGTGAGATGGCATCAATTTAAGTTTTGCATATTATTGGTCCATTGTGACTTCTCATGAAATTGGATTATGTGCAGTGTTGCAAAAGGGTGTTGAGGGTTGGGGGTTGGTGCTTTGAGTAGACCCCGGGGATTTCAAGGATGGACGGAGTTGCACCTCTTAATGTAAGGGTTGTTTTATCCCATAGCATTTTCTGCATCTTTGGTTTAAAAATATAAAGCGTCCCCAACCAGAGCCCCCCAGTAAATCTCAGCCATTTCCAGCACTTATTCAAATAAGAGAGGTGTACAGGATATTAAGTGTGTTTGACCATCAGAAAGGGAGCAACTGCAGAGCGCTCTGGAGTTTCTACAGCAAACAAATATAACAGATCTGAGGCTAAACTTTTCAATAATCAGACCTTAATGTTGGAACAATTATAATGCCTACAGATCACTTACATATGTTAAAGAGACATTTCAAATATGCAGTAAGATTTACTTAAACATTAAAAAGAACGGTGACAGTCTTCTGCTAAACAGCTGTGCAGACAGATGCCTCACACGGCATGATAATAAGAAGCCATGGTTTCCCAGGTGTCCTTAACTAAATTGGCTATTAATTCTCATCTCCGCCTCATTTTATCAGACGAAATAGCACAAAGAACAGGTATTCCATCATGACTGTAAGAAAGCATTGATATTATTCTAACTCAAAGATGAATGAGATCTAATTGTCTAGTTTATTTTGTGGTGTTACACGTAAAGCTAACTTCTAAATATCTTGATTTGATGAAGTGCTTCTCTCTCTCTCTCTCTCTCTCCTGGCTTTGCTTCAAGGGTTTTCTAGACTGTATCAATGCTCCCCAACTTCATTTTCCAGCAGAGTCATCTAAATTTTTCAAGAAGGTCATCAGCTTATGAGAAAGTCTTATTTATTTCTGTGAAATTGCTAACTTGGTGCTTCCTTCATTTCGCTGAAAGATTTATCCCCTAAATGTTCACACATACTTTATGAAAATGAAATATTAAGCCTTCATTTTGCGGATAGTCACATCACATTTTTGGCTAGCTCATCTGCTATAAAAAAGCACCACATTTGTTTGTATTCTAGCTATGAGGTACAGTGTAAAAAAGGTTAAGAACTTTAATGTTTAAGGAAACCAGACATTTTGAAGGTTGCTCAGCTATGGGGCCAAGTAGTTCTACTAACTCAATTTATTGTGTAATGTCCTTTAACATCGCTACTAAATAAATAAAATATTACAATATTATTTATTATTACAAGGCCACCACACCACATCGTGCTGTGCATTCTTATTTTCATCTTATTTATAATCTTTACTTAAGAAACATCCAAAAAACATTGGTCAAGCTACTGTTTAAAGGAATAGTTCACCCAAAAATTAAAATTTTCATTATTTACTCTCCCTCAGGTTGTTTCAAACCTGTAAAGATTTCTTGAAAGAATTTGACAATATTTTTTGTTTAGTGCATTTTGACCAGCAGCAATGCTACGCCATGCACCTAACCCTCACAATCTAATTGGTTCTCGTGTGTCTCGTATTGAATCTCATTGTTTCTTGAATGTCTCTAAACCAATGAGATTCGTTGAGACACGCCAGAACCAATAAGATTCAATTTTGTGGAGCCGGCTTGTCGCCATACAGATGTTGTTTTCTCATCTAATCCTTTGAACCTATATATTCAAAGTTTATTGTGACTTATCATGGATAAATAAGCTCGAAATATGAATCTTGTTAAGTCACAAGCATAGTGTTTGACTTTAGAGGACATTTATTAACCCCCTGGATTCCATTTCATAATATACATGACACACAATGGAAATGTAGATCCGTTATAATCAACATTCCATTACAATACAATTTCTGTCGAGAAGTCATTTGGGTTTTAGTTATCAAAAAGAAATTGACTTAGCGATTGTAGCCAGAGACATTTTCTCAAATTTTATTCTTTTAAACTGTGACCTGCTGTGACTCTTCTCTTATCATCTGCCTAATGCCTCCGAGGAGTCTTCATCCATCGATATGTATTCATAGAGTATTCATAGGGCACGTCTAGGTAACAGTTATTGTTTTCGCCCCAGACTGTTGACAGCCTGATGCATACTGGAATAACCACATAAAACCGCCGATTCCAATCTTATTGTCTGGCTTCTAAACAATTTCTGGGCGTCAGGAAGCAAAATTCCGTTTACACATTTCCAAGCTAATACAATCAACGCTTTTGAGGAAGAATTTGATCCTTGAGCACACCAGCTCATTCCACTTTTCTCAGAGTCCGATTTCAAATTACGTGCCCCTTACGTCAAGTAGCGGCAACAAGGTTAACGTTTACAAATTTCAGCATGAAAAGCATTCAGGTGTTTTAAAACAATATACCTTTAAAATACGTGTTTTTCACTAAATATAGGGTAAGAAAATGTTACAGCTAACAGATCCATAATCAGATGTGTCCAAGAACGTTTATTTTCTTTCCTTTTAGCATTTAAATGTCTAAACTATTGTAACAAATTAGTCCAAAAAATCGAATATGTTCAAAAAGCGTAAGATTTTGAATGAACAGCTGGGCTTCACTGTAGATGTTGATCCCAAGTTTCATCTCAACAGGCGAGATCAGTCATTGCAACACAATATTGCTTTATATCCTTGAACTTCACTTGAATTGCTGAGACTCTTGGTTTATTTGAGCAAAATGGTGATGAAGGAATGATTTTGCGTACGGGCCAAAGTTTAAAAACGAAAAAAAAATTGAGTGGAAAAATCGCTGTGCATGCATACTTTACTTTAAAGCAGCAATGTGGAGATTTTAGCGGCATGTAGTGGTGAGGTTGCGATTGCAACCAATGGCTTACTCCACACCTCCCTATCAAAGCCCTATGGTGGCTCTTACAGGACAAAGATGTTGTTGTGTTTTCACTTCTTTGCAGAATGAGATAACATATTTACGAGACACGCTCTGTAGAACAGTTTGTCCGTTTATAGGGCTACTATAGAAACAGCATGGTGAATTCAATGCAAGGTGACCTGCGGTGTATATTAATAGAAATCGCTCATTCTAACATTATAAAAAGGTAACGCTTCATTAAATTAAGTTTTTATACACCTCTGAAGACATAGTTATGTACTGTATATTATATTGCATTTCTGTCAATAGATCTTCCGAAAAATAATACCTTTATGAACAAATGTCAATATCAAACATACAGTATGCTTGCTGCCTGTATAGAGATTACTCAAATGATGCACATTATTAATTCAGTTACAAGACGCTAACCACACCTCACTCAGCCAAACGATGTGGAATCTATCAGCCCGAATGCCAACACAGTAATATACATGACAGAGCTCAGAGTTATTACTGTAATAATCTGTACGCCACTCCCAGGCTTGTGATAAGTTGAGCCTAAGAACCGCCTCCTTGATTTTACTCAAAATTAAAGTCTGTCTGCAGAGCTGTGCCTATAGGGACAAAGCAATCCTATAGAGTGACTTATTCCGGAGAGAGAGAGATTGAGCTTGATGAGCCAAAGCCTGGGTTGATAGTAAAGTTTGAATGTTTGAAGTGTGGAAGAAGAAATCTATTGAAATTCACAACTCAAAATGCACCCGGGTGGTATTTAGGAGGCGATGGAATGACATCTGATGCGTTTTCGCACCATTAAACCGATTAAAGAACTAAAGCGTTCAAGATGATTTGATGTCTGCTTTGCTGAATCTCAGCTCGATGTCCAATACAAAAATTTGTTAAATTTAATGAAACACTTTAAATGCAGTTTAGTGCAGCATTTGGGCTTTGGGCTTGAAAGAATTCTAAGGTTTAGTTTCAGTTTTTGAGTTGTAATGTGAATTGAAATGGCCACACCCCATGGGATTGTAAATCACAATTGGATTTAAACAGGAACTCAATAAACTGTACTTTAGCAACAAAAAATATATTATACAGGCAATTTTTATTAATAATGATTATTTCTTTCTTGATATGCAGATACACATTTTTCTCATTTTACTAGACATATTCATCTCCATTAATTCAATACTGTCAAAGCAATAAACTCTTTAAATGCAAACATATTTTGCCATGCTGCACTGTATGTAGAAACACAAAATGTAATTTCATATTTTCTTCAATACCTGTGAAAATTCCAGTCAATTCTTCCACCAGTGGCAGAAAGTATTATATAAAGTATAAATATAATAAATGTACATAATTCAGTCAGTCCATAGTTGACATGTGATGACAAATATTAGTATGACTGTAGACTATTATACATATTATTTGTTTATGGATAATTAAGTATGTATTACATTTATTGTTACATTTTACATTTCTAATCCTAATTGCCACCTCAATTTAAATTCAGGAAATTTAATTTTTATTAGCAATTTTTAATAATACATATCAACATGTCTTAGTTGTTTAATTTATAATTATACCGCTAATAATAAAATGAAAACAAAAATATCAAAATATAAATTATATTATTTATTTAATTATTATAGAAGGTATTATCGGACGCACGGGCAGGGGAGGACTGAACGGTAGGACAGACAGATGGATGTATTATTAACGCGAATTCACGCAACGCAAAGGCATTAGCGAGTCAGACACGTATGCATGTAACGCAATGGTTTACATGCAACATCCAACACCCCGTCAACAGAAATGGTGGCCGGCCGATGTGGGCCAAATAATCTAGGGCTGCTTTTGCTTCTCAGTCCGGCTCTTGCGCACATGCCTGGCCCAAATTAACTTCTAATCTTTGTTTGTTGACCAGGCTGGCTAATAATATAACTATTTATTTAATTACATTTAAATTGATATTAATTTGTGTTATAATAATTGTATTAAATGAAAAATGTGTTGAATTTTATTGTATATTATTTTATTAAATAATCAATTTGTTGAAAGGGTCCTGTAATTTTGTCATATTTAAGTTTAGCCAAGTAACGGTTCATCTACTGGTAACCCAAAACAAGACTGGTTAGACATACATTTATCTTTTTAGCTATTGTAATCTACTTGTCTACTTGCTTGTTATCAGAAATAATGTACAGTGAGACTATTCTTTGCGGATGTGCACCGTAAATTAAGTTTGGGCCACAAAATCGTAAATGCGCAGTAATCCTTGTTTGTTGCATGAATACCGTCTATATGATAAATAATATGGATTTGAAATCGCTCCCTCATACCTCTGGTTTTAAATCCCAAAATCTTACTCAAGAGCTTTGCATTGGATCTGCTCTCTGTTCACACTAAAATCTCACGTTGTCACATGTGGCCATTAGCTGTTATTGATGAACTGTGATGGTAGAGCACCAAAACAAAAGGGTTTCTGAGATCAATCACGAGTCGCAGCACGGACCAGATCTGAGGATAATGTTAGCAAGGTGTTTTTCAACACTTAGCTTGATCCAGCATGTAGGCGTATGCTGTTGCAATGTGATTTAGAGCGGGTCTTGATTCAAACCCTCAGTTGATTCAGTTTTCGAAAAAGGATAAAAAACCAACACAACCACCTATACATGCATACAATCTAGGATTTTAAGCTATACCTTCTTACCCCTCATCTATCTGACGTTGATCTTATATCTGATTTGTTGCTTCATTGCAGTCATGGGTGTGCTGATGTCCAAGAAACAGCAGGTAGAGAAGGTGCAGAAGTGCAGCATTGTGGTGTCCGCCTTCAAAGAGGGGTTGAAGGATCGGCCGACTGTAGACCAGGCCGAAGACGTTGTGACCGAGAATGGAGATGGATCTGCCGAGGGATCAAACCAAACTAACACAGATCACGCTGAACATAAAGAGAAGGACAACAAGCAGGGGTCTTTACCTTCTCAGCAGGCCTCTGCCCTGCTCAGAGAGGAAAATAAGGCCAATAAGGAGGCTTGGGGGCGTCTACGAGATGGGAAGGGGGTGGAGCCAGAGGATCTAAAGAAGTCACATCAACTCACTCCTCCGGCGTTCGTGCGGCCGAAGAGAGATGTCAACGACGACAAGCCGGTGGATGTGCCACTTGGGCAAAGAGAGCAGGTAATATCAAAGTCAACATCTTGTGTTTATTCACACTATAGTTGTCACATATTTTTAAAAGAACATTATTATAAATAAATAAAAAATAAGAGTAGAAACCATCTGTGAAACTTTTTTACACCAAGGTTTTTAACTGTATTTCACAAACAAGGCGCCATAGCAACAGCTCTCCATTTCACAGATCTCCCAATACTCAAAACACAACCTCTCTTGACCCTCACATCTGGTCATTTACACCACGAAAAAACGACGAATACAGGAGAGCGGATGACTCAACTAAAATCTGTTCTGGTAAAAACAAGCTTGCCTCTTCCTTCACCTCGCGTTGTTGTATCTCTTATTTTTTTGAAGCCGAGACCCTCTTTATGACTCATGTATGCTGGAGAATGTCATGATTTGGAGTTAGGGAGGCTGATCTCACTTCAGACGAAATGGCAGCTCAGGTTTGTTGACAGTGTGTGGGCAGTGGGTTGCCGGTGTGGTACAAACCCGGCGCTGGAGCCCGGGTTCAGTCTCAAATGAATTGGGGTCACTGAAGGTCACGGTGATGGGGCCGCTCCTCATGACGTGCTAGAGAAGAGCCACTCTACACAACTCTAGCACACAGCGCTTTTGTTTCCCTCGAGTCTATTTTTTGGCAGCTATTGTGTAAAAGGCAAGAGCAGGCAGTGAATGAGTTTTGGCTTGTCTTTGAGAGCTGTGTGTGTGTGTGTTTGCTGTTGTTGTTCAAGTATTCTTGAGCATTTCAGGAAAAGAAGCAAGAAAAGATGTTAGTGATTAAATATGAGGGATGTAACGATATCAAAATCTCACGAAACGATAATACCTTGGTGTAGGGCCTGTGGTACAATATTTATTGCGATATTTAAAAAGACAAATGAAGACTTCGAAAAAAGTGCCATAAGTGTTTATTTAACACTATATATAAACAATTATTGATCATTGCAATGATGTACAAATTAACCATGTCATATCCTGTCATCCTTTTTTTTATTCTCTAATCATAGCTGTTGCTTTCAGGTATGAGGTAGTATGAGATACAGTAAATCAATTGACCTAGTTAAAACTCCCCATTATACAATAAAAAAGCACCAGCTGGATCTTGACAGAGATAATATATTTTATATTGTTTAACATTCTCTATGTTACAGGCCCGGAAGAACTACCATTTCATATAGTCATGTGTTATATGTAGCATGGCCTTGTAAACTAATAGCACTGTTTAGCGTGTTGATAAAATTTTTATATGCTCTCCTACTTTGGATAAAAGCATCTGCCAAATTAATAAATGTAAATGTGACCCAGAGGGTGTGTTAGCCGAAAATTCTCTGTCATTGACAGTTTTATTTACCAGTGACGGAAAAATCTGAAGGCCGTCCATCATTTTGATGGATTAAAATTTGTGATTCCCTTTATGTCAAGTTGGTAGCATCCAATCATTTCCTTTTATCAGAATCTGAGCGTAAGTGACCGGAGGAAAGGACGCATGTTTCCCATTCATTACTCATAAATGCATAAATGCATAAATGCCTCTCCCATTCAGGAAAACCCAAGCGGGCTCACCGGAGACTTGCGGTGGAGAGCAAGTCGGCTTTACAATGCAGTCTCACGAGAATTCGTGACATTGTCACTAACTGCAATCTATTCATTTTCTGTTTACTGACACGAATTTCCCACTTTTTTCGTCTCGCCCAGCACAGTAGTAGCGCAACCTCTGATCTGACCACGATAACATTGAGACAATTTTGCTATTGCGATAGCGTGGAATTGATAATATTGTTACGTCTATAATAAAAACAAATTCAATTTAGTGGAAATAATTATTTTAGCTTGGCAAAGAGCAAGAAACCTGGGCTGTGTTCTGAAATATAGTATGTATATGCTTATATGAATATTTACAAATACATGTCATATTTAAAACATCATACATATAAACTGTAGACTTGTTTCTCTTATTATGTCATTTTTGTTGACATCATTTTTGATCTGTTGACACTGGAGGTCAGCTTGCACTCTTGTAGACAAAATCTGTCGTAAAGTGTAAATGTGATTCATTGAATCACTGGCAGAGTGACCGTCCTTTGTCTCTTCTGATCACCGCAGTTCTAAATACAGCACTTCTATCTCCTTCATTCACAACGTGCCCTCTCCTCAGACACCGATGTCACAGTTTGATAATTTAAAACGGAGTCTGTCTGCTACATGTAAAGGATGAATTTTGCACCTGAAGTTTCATTAAGGTGTTCAATCCCCTGTTGACTGGTGCCATTACGTCCACTGTTAGTTCCTGTTTATTGAAAAACTTAGTTAAAAACTGACATGAAGTTAAATGAAGAACTTCATTAGCAGTAGGTAGATATGTACTTCTTTATGAGATTAAAATCCATCTGAATAGTGATGGTTCTTGAGAAGTGATTTTGGAAATGCTGTTTGAAATGTTTTAAATCCTGATCTAATTTATCAGCACATTCTTTTATTTTCATGTATTTTTTGTCTGTTTTTATGAATTTGAATGTGTTTGGATATATTTGCCAACACTTTTCAATAAAGATTCATTTTTTTCAAGATTAGTAGAAGTGCTAGCTAACATGAAGTAACAATAAATAATAGATTTTTTACAGTATTTTTCCTATAATATATATATAATCGATTTATATCCTTGCTAATGTTAGTTTACACAAATACAGCTATTCATTGTTAGTTCATGTTAGTTCATTATGTGTAATGTATAAAGACACGTTTTAATTAGAAAAGCATATTAGAAATTGTCATAAATTAAGATTAATAAATGCTGTGGAAATATTGTCCGTTACCAATTTATGTTTATTAATCTTAACAAATTAAACGTTGTAAAGTGTTTCATCATTTTCTCAGGAATTTACAAAAGATAACCATAACCATGGCGGCGACATGTTGCGCATTAGTGCTTTGGGTAGCCTGAGTTTGACTCCCGGCCCGTTGTCCTTTCTTGTTTTTTTTCATTCTGCCGTTTTCACTGCCCAAATAAGGGCATAAAATTACAAAAGGCTGTCAATCCTTATTCCCAGTCTACATAGGGTGTCTTTTAAAAACTCCATATCACAGAAATGAGCAGCATCCAGTAAGATTTCACTTGATGTACATTAGTGACCCACCTGCGTTGTCTAAACAAACATTGTAATGGTAGATTATTGTAAAGTAATTCTAGAAAGCTTAACAAAGGAACTTTATTGTATTAACAGACACGTAGTTGATTTGATAGATTTGTTCACACCGAGTTATTGGTTATTGATTTAGGCCTGCTAGGGGACAGTTGTGGCTAGTGGTCAGAGAGTTGGACTCGTAACTAGAAGGTCACTGCTTCGATATTCAGGGCCAGCGTACAGTAGTTACTGACATGCCATTGAGCAAGGCACCTAGCCCCCGTTTGCTCCCTGGGCGCTGTGTTCACTACTCACTGGATGGGTTCAATGCAGAGGTCACATTTTGGTTATGGGTCAACATAACTGAGAAATAGGTCACTTTCACTGATTATTTTGATGGGTCTCTAAATAACAGCAACACCATCCCACCACCTATAATGTCCACTTCTAATAAGCGAATTATTTATTGTATTGATTAAGTAATTACTCGAAAGGGGTCATTTGACAGGGCTAAAACAAATATTATCATTTGTTTTAGATGTAATGCAATGTGCATTCACGATTTAAGGTTCAAAAACGCTGTATTTTCCACATAACGTGTGTGTTTGTATCTCCTCCTTGACCCGCCTCTCTGAAACACTCCGATTTTTTACAAAGCTCATCGCCCTGAAAAGCGAGGTGTGCTATGATTGGCCACTTAACCAGTGTGTAGTGATTGGTCAAATATTGCAAGCATGTGGTGTAAATGTAGCTCCTATTGCCATATTTGGAACATCAGGATTCAGAGCAATTGTACTGAGAGGTACGCCCGCCTTACTTGCGTTTGGGCGATCTTAGTCAAATCATACCATGAACTGACGTGGGTTTGAGGGGGTGTGGTTACACAAGGCGTTTCAGACAGGTCTAGGTGAGCATTCGCTTTTAGAAAGAAGGCATCTTTTGGGCAATTTTGGGTAACTTATAACACACCAGAGACACAGAAAAACACGTGTTCGCGTCATATGTCCCATTTAAATTACTTCTACGTTCTTCAAAAGAAAGAAAGCTGTACAAATATGGATTGACATGAGGCCGATTTAGGGGTTTTCGGTGAACAGTCGCTTTAATGAAAATATGTAATTAACATCATGCTTTTATTACTGTGGTGGTGTAATGATAATTGATTTACTTTCTTTATTCAGCTTTTATTGGTCACTTAAAAATAATAATGCATCATTTTGGACTTATAAACACGAACATTAAAATGCAAATAATTCTATAACACTAATTAGTTTCTGTAATATAATGTATGAAACAGATGACATCTTGCCTTTTCATCAAACCTGCATGGTTTCCACATATCATGACATGAAAGTTAACCACATGCAGATTTAAATGCTGTAAGTCTCTGCTCAATGGGATCCTCTAAATGAACATTGAAGGTCAAGAGGGATTATAACTACATTTGGTGACCTTTAATGGAAAGGAACTAATTGAGGGAAGTATGGATGTTGATAATGGAAGTGTTGTGTGATTGGTGAGTCACCACTTTTTGTGATGTGAAGTTATACAGATTCTCTGTGCTTTACGAATGATCTGTCAGTAAATCAATAACAGTCTCATTGCTATGTAAAGAATGATTTGTGTGTGTGCTCTCCCATTGTTTTCTGATCAGCCTGTCAATGACGAGATGTGCGATGTGTGTGAAGTTTGGACGGCGGACGATCTCTTCCCCTGCCGGATGTGTACGCGGGTTTTCCACGACGGCTGTCTGCGGGAAATGGGCTACCTGAGCACAGAAGCCCTGCAGGAGATGAGAGAAACTGCCCACACTACCACCGGCTGGAGTTGCTATTACTGCGTGAGTTGTATCTCTGTACCCTCATGAATAAATGCATAAGCACATCGGCAGACTATAAACACACACTGTGTTATTGTAGAAGCACATATCAGCTCTTCAGCGGTTATATGTAGTAGGATTTATTTTTAAAGCACATTTTAATTCCTCTTACACTTAACAAAGTGCTGTTCAAAACGCATAAAAATTACAATATCATCTATAAACATGAAGAATAAGAATAAATATTAGGGCCATATTTAGGGTCATGAAATCTTTTGTTTTTTAGTTTTAATGTTTCAAAGCAACAACATAAACAAACGTTACTGCACATGAACACGGTCGTGGACTGCCCTTCACTTCCGGCACACTTTCGCAAATAATAAAGTGACTGTAGATTATTTCTGATAACGGTCAAAGAAACCGAAAAGAACCGTTAGCGATACCAAGCTTAACCGCTAGATATCAATTTACCATATGGTTTCTTTAAATGCGACAAAACCACACGGCCCATTCAACAAATTGTTTAATTAATATAATTAACATACAACAAAAATCAACAAATCGTTTATTGAATCAAATTATTACACAATAAAATAATAAAATAAATTAATATGCACAGAAATTAATTGGACACTGGCCAGACCTATAAACAAACACAGACTGGAAGTTAACTGGTTAACGCCTCACATGACACGGTCTTTACAATAATAAAATATTTTCCCACATGAACACATACAGAACATATTACATTTAGCAGATGTTTTTATCCAAATCGACTTACAGAGAGTTCAGTGAGCAATAAGCGATATGTCATACAGGAGAAAGAAAACAATAGGTGCTAATACAAAGTTACTAGTTTTAACAAAAGCCAGACCCTTTCGAGAAGGCAGTAGTCTTTTGCTGAACGCAGGGTTCTTGATGGAGTGTAGGAGGGTGTGAAAGTATGCCGGTTCAGATCCAGTGATAGTCCTGTAGGCAAGTATTAGTGACTTGAATCTGATACGAGCTTCAAATGGGAGCCAGTGGGGAGAGATGAAAAGGGGTGTCACATGAGCCCTTTAGGGCTGTTGGAAGACGAGGCGTGCTGCTGCATTCTGAACCAGCTGAAGTGGTTTGATAGTGTTTATAGGAAGACCAGCAGGGAGACAATTGCTGAAGTCCAACCTTGAGAACACCAGGGCTTGGACAAGGAGTTGTGCCGCATGCTCAGTGAGATAGGATTTAACCTTTCTAATGTTGAATAAGGTATATCGGCATGACCGCGTTGTCTTTGCAATGTTGTCATTGACGGACAGCTGTTCATCAAATATGACTCTGAGGTTCCTGTCTGTTATGGAAGGAGTAATTGTAGTATTGCCAAGTTGGATGGTGAGATCGTGGAGTGTGGCGGAAATACGAGTAGTTCCATTGTTGCGACTCTCTCTCTCAATGGCTTTGGTCTTCCTTAATGCGATTAGTTGGAATTCCGCTTGGCCTCTGTTATTTGATTGGCTGGAATTCCGTAATCCTGTTTGATTGGTCAACCATTTAACATCTCATTTGGGTGTAACTTTTTCTGGTTTAAAACATCGTCGGAGTCATTCAGGATCATGTAAGTGCACCAGTGAATTTTTTTATATAAAACTGTGCTAGTGGTTTAATATCACCACCTTGCAATAATACCGATGATGTAGCGTTTCAATTATGTACACCACCCGTGCTTTGGACATATCCACAAATCCCATATATGAGCACTTCCCAAAGGTCACCACTAAGATGAGTCTGTCAAGATGATTGTGTTATGCTAGAGGGCCTGTGTACTCTTCTAAGTGCCCCTTCTCATCTCTGCATTACAAGAGTCCGGGACTAAAATTACAGAGTGGCCTGTCAAAGCGCGCAAGCCTCCTTCAGAGTCAAGTAGAGAGCTTATCTCGCTCACGCAGACTGCCTCAATAAATTGTTTGACATTCGGAGAGCGTGCGATTTTTGTAACACTCTGAGTATGGCGAGGGCCTGTTGCAAACAACACACACTTTCATGAAGCACTTGCAGGTTTCCAGCTAGACTCACACCCGCAAATGGGTTGTATCCCGCGTTGCATTAACAGCTGTGAAAACATCTCTCTGAACAAAACACGAGGCACTTGCTGTTATCGAAATGTCTGGCTCACAATTCCTCGGAGGACTCGATCGCAGCGTGTGTTCTAGTTTTCTCACTCTGACCTCACTACCACCTGCTGCGTTTTCACACCTGCCAATGGTGGGTGAATTGAGAAAAT
The DNA here is from genome assembly GCF_015846415.1 of Triplophysa dalaica. Classification (NCBI taxonomy): domain Eukaryota; kingdom Metazoa; phylum Chordata; class Actinopteri; order Cypriniformes; family Nemacheilidae; genus Triplophysa; species Triplophysa dalaica. Next base: position 7,938,883 of record NC_079563.1, read on the forward strand.
TAACTGGGAAGAAAACAATTCTAACTGGCCTTTAAACTTTTTTGCTAAACAAGGATTTTTATCTTGTTTTTCAATACAGTTGTCCAAAGTGTAGTATACCCCAAAATGAAAATGATGTCATCATATACTCTATATAGTATCTACTATACTGCAGAACACAAAAGAAGATATTTTGTAGAATGTTGGTAACCAAAACACTGGTCCCCGTTCAATTTTATTGTATAGACACAAAACCAATGCAGGTCAATGGTTACCGCCGTTGTTCGGTCAACAACATTCTTTAAAACATCTTTTGTGTTCTGATGTTTTTTTAGAAGACATAAACCATGTATTATGTTCCAGTTCCTCACAAAATACTGGCCAACGGATGCGCAACTGATATTTCCTCACCAAAGCTTTTTACCAACATTTGGCATTAAACAAGTGCTCATTTTGGGCTGTGCTATTGCCTTATCCACATGTCTGGCTGCACATCAAGACTTCAGATATTGAGACTTGGGGTTCAGAGTGCTGTGTAGCTTTTAAGGAACACAAATATTCAAATCCTTTTCATATCATGTTATATCATCCTGTATCTTCAAGTGTATTTCCGTGCTTTGGGACAAACCAGGGTCTTAATGAGAAAATACAGAGGCACGGCGAACGCAGGCATGAAATTTAGCATTGAGCATGAAGACTGTGGTGTAAATTAATTTTATGAGAGTCCGGGCTGGGTTGTCAAACTGATTTTAGCGCTTGTTGTCACGGCAACTCTCCGGTCAATAGAATTAGCAGTATGATTAGCTGTGTGACAATTTAGATGATTACAGCACTTCCGTATTAAAATCAGGAATAAAAGAGCTCGATCTGATATGATATGCACCTGGTGTGAAGATAAACAATTTTCAAATAACTCACAATAAAACAACTTCAAATAAAAATTGTTGATGATTGGGAATGTGATGGACATCACAATGAAAACTGTGAGTTGAGGTGATTTAGAACATGTGAGATATGTAATTCCCTTTCATGCTCAAAGTATCATGTAATTATTCAGATCCAACTCCACCCCGGATTTTCTATTTCTCACTTTTCGCTCGCCACCTGCTCTCAATTTGCGCTCAGTTGCATCTTTAGTTTTTTCAAAAAGCATTTTTTTCACACCAAACCATTTACATATTCAGATTTGGACACACGGTCAATAGGAATAATCTTGGAATGGATTTGCAATGTGTTGTCTTCCCAGCTGTCCCCGTCTTCCATTTCTGTGGATGTATTTCTGTGATATGAAGAGTGTTCTGACATCATTGAAGGTTTTGTGGATTGGAAATGTCACCCAGCAGGGCTGCTTTGTGTTCAGACAGTGTTTTCATGGTCTATTCTATAGCAAATCCAACTGTGCTTGTGCACTTTACACTGGTTTCATCTTCTGGATTTCTGCAGGAGTTTGAATCACTAATTATTGTCATGTGTGATGTCACAGCAATAAAGAAAACCTCAAAAATAATATCAGATTATTGTGATCATAAGTACAAATTGTACATGTATATAAACAATATTTATAACGGTTCAAACGGTCAGATGTTATACATCGAGGTATTTTATAACCGGCTAATCAGAATCAAGGACCAGAACTGACCATTTTGTAATAATGTTTTTCAAACCTCAATCAGATAAAAAAATAAACCTGAGTGATATAGAACACCATGCAACATTCTCTACACTGCACATTATGGCACTTTAGGGAGTACATACCTCATACTAAACATTATTGTTCTTCATTCTGGGGATTTTGACCCGTTGTCTTTGGAGGAAAAAAATGAACATGCGACTACTTTCCAATCTCGTTTCAATCATCACCCTGAGAGGTGGAAGAGTTCCCATAGTCTTGAGAGACACAACAGAAAGGAAATGGAGGTAAAGTAGCTTTGAGACCAACCCTCCCATCTGCTCTTGTGACACTGTTCACATGAGTTCTCATCAGACTGGGACATGCTGATTGAAAACACAGTTTCTCTCTGGGCTATGAAAGCCTGCAGACGGAGCTTGAGACAGTTTAAAATGTCATTTTATATTTGATTTGAAAGGACCAGTCGACGTTTAATCTCTGATGGCGTTCTTGAGTCCTCAAACTCATTAGATTCCATAATAAGACGAGTCAGTCAGGTTGATTATTACTTGTAATTCATAGACTGTTTTTAGAGCCAATGCAGGAGATAGAAGCACCTGCTGAAGATAATGAATATGTTTTTAGAGGCTTTGTGCAAGATGGATGCTTGATCTTTTTTGTCAGAGCTGACAATTTAAACTCTGTCTGAATTATATATATTTTTGTTTTATTTGACAGAATTTTCTTGTTTAATTGTCAAATTACAGAAATAGATTTCAAATTTACAAGTCGGTTGTAAAATAACATGAAACACATCATTTAACTTTTCAAAGAAATCATTTTCAGTATTTTTCTTGCACTGCCAGAATATCACAGGTTTTTTACAGTGCCGTTCAGCCTATAATGCCACTTCGAGGTGAAATTATATATTAAAGGGATCCTATTTTTTAAAGTCTTTATTATGTCTATGATGTGCTACACAATAGGTGTTCATGTTTTGATTTTCAAAAACTGCTTTTTATATCACTCATTTCACCTGTGCTTTACAACGCCAACGACTGTTGAGTATCTGGTTCTATGTCCCTCCTTTCAGAACGCTCTGATTGGTCAAGCTAAGCCAGTCTTTTGTGATTGGTCTACCGCTAAGAGAAGAAGTGAAATTCCATCACACCTCCCCTTTAAAAACTAGATGGGAAACAATAAGCTAATTTAATTGTCCTCTCATATAAATTCTGTAATAAGAGACTTTCTTCCATTTCAGTAATAAGTCTCATTTATATGCATTGTTTATTCATTGTGACTAATTCTTTTAAAATAACACTAACCGATTTACTGATAAGAATCATTTTAATTTATAGCTTTGGCTTTTACACCAGACATTTGTGTTAATCGATCAGTTATAGCTTCAACAAAACTTCAAAATCATTCTTTCATACAAAATACCCATTTCACCAGTAAAATTAGTTCACGTTGAAAGTGGTGTGCTGTAATATTCCTTTAAAAGTGATTCTCTTTTTACTGTGACAAAACTGAAAGTCTTTTGCTTCTTATCCTCCAGGATAATGTGAACTTGCTGCTCACAGAAGAAGAAATGTACAGTCTAATGGAGACCTTCAAGCAGTGCAAGATCATTCCAGGTGTTTATTTCAGGATTATTCTAATAGCTTTTTTCTGAGGTCGTGGTTTGAATGTATTGTATTTCTTTGTGAACTGAAAGAAAGCAGTTAATGAAAGGTATGCTAATTCATCATGTCAGTTCTGTAATTATGCCTGCGTCTCTGTTTGGTTGATCGATGATGCCCTATTTTCTCTCTCGCCTACTTTTTCTTCAGAATCGTGCTTGGTATCGGATGAACTTCTGCAGTACAGGCACTTTGTGACCAAGCAGCTTTTTGACAGAGACTTGACCGATGAGGAGGAAGAGGAGGTGCTGGCCCAGTTCGCAGCTCTGGATCCGGAGAAGAAGGGCCAGATTGAGTGGTCTGATTTCCTTTACCACGAGACACTTTCTGTCCTGCAGAAATTCCGCACTGAGGTGAAGTGAGACAGAGATTGTTTTCTTAATGCATTGACTAGTCAAAATTATGCATTATTTTCTAATCGGATTCCATAAAAATTGTTAAATCAACAAAACAGATTTAAAGGGATAGTTCAGCAAAAATCTAAATTTTGTCATGATTTATTTACCCTCATGTTGTTAAAAAACTTCAACCATAGAAGTCAACGCGGGGCCAGTGTTGTTTGGTTATCAACGTTCTTCAAAATATCTTCTTTTGTGTTCTGCAAAAGAAAGAATGTCATATAGGTTTATAATAACATAAGGGCTAGTAAATAATCAGGTTTTGTTTAATGATCAATAATAAGAAATAATCAGGCTAGGTTTTATCACATGATTTATCTGTTTTTGCTAATGAACTCTTTGAATATATATATCTCATATTTCTTAAAAATATACATGTATATTTGTGTATTTAAATATGCCCATAAATAAACAAGCTTGGTACTTTGCATTCACACACACATATTATATAAACAAAAACATTTTACAGTACCGTAAATATTTAGAAGAGCCGTGTGAATCTTAAAAAAATATGGGTCGCAAAAGGATAACAAAACATCTAAGCACACTCTTTATAAAAAAGAACCAATTACTCAATTATAAAAAAAACACCATAGAGTCTTAGACCTTTCCAATGATATATAGTTTGTCACGATTCGATTAGAAATTACATGCACAATCTAGACGCAAACTTAGGAGTCCCGTATACGGAACGGGTGACAGTTCATAAGCTTCACCACTAAACGTGTTTGACTCGGGAAGAAAATGTTTACTTAATGCTTTGCTTTGTGTATTTCCCCCGGCATTGAAATCAGGGACAAAATAACTATCAGTAAATGCAATTCCGTGCAATACCGAGAAAATATGGTTCCTATGCAAGTCATAAAGATCACCTTCGAGTCCAACTTATTTTAATATTAGCAAATAATTGCTTGTTTTATTCCCGGTTTCTTTGTTTCTCCTATTGAAAGCAAACATTTTTTGCCACTCAAAGGGGAATGTTCTTGTCGTAAAGTGACATCAATGCATACCCTCTTATAAAGCAATTAGCTAAATATGTTAAAGGGGTTATATTGCCCAATACGTGTTTTTCTGTGTCTTTGGTGTTTTTTAAGTTGCCCATGCATGTATTAGACAAGAGAAGTTGCAAAAATTTAAGAGTCGAAACAAAAGATACATTCTATCTAAAATGGGCATGCACACCCAGACCTGTCTGAAACGCCTCGTGTAACCACACCCCCACAAATCCACGGTATGAGTTGACTAAGACCGCCCAAATGTATACGCAAATTCTCATAACTATAATTGTCAGAAACTGCCATGTGGGGATGCTTAACATTTTGTGATTTAAATGTTTGTATTTTGATTAAAACCGCTGGAATGTTGTAAAAAAATTAAGTTAAGTTAAGACTAAAAATGCAGAAAACATATTTACAAAAATTACATGTATTAAGAATTGAAAGAACAGATACCTATTTCTGGCTTTGCCAAGAAACCAAGAATCTGTTTTTGCGTAAGAACCAGTTTTGTATTTCCTCAAGTGGACGCATTATGTCATGTATTCCTCCATCTCCTGTGAAAACCATCCCAAAATCCAGCTTGTGTTAATGCCAATCAAATTTTTCTGTTTGTTTTTTGATCAGCACTCTCTGGTAAGAATTCTCACGGCGAAGGAGAGGGACCGGGCTCGAGCTGTGTTTCAGAGTCTAGACCAGGACAAAGATGGAATCATCACTGTCGGAGAAGCCAAGCGGGCACAAACCTCCTGGTTCTACAAGATTAACAAAGAGTCACAGTCCTGCAATGTCAGGTGAGTCGGTCATTTGACAGTCATTTACTGTAGGGTAATCATGGCTACTTACACAAAGAACTTCAGACAAATATTTAAAACCGTTACAGGAAGCCATGCAATTTGTCTGGAAATATGGGATCAAGGGAGTTTTTAAAGGCATGTCAAAGGCAGCCAATACTAACCGCTCTCGCTTTATTAGCATGTATCCCACATCTCTGCTCATGAATTAAAGCCTAACTTTGCATTCTGAAGCTTTGCTGAGGGAACTGAATCATTTTAATGCCGCATTTGCTGTCAATTTTGACTCTGAATTAATGCATAACGCACAGTGAATGACATAACAGCTGAGGTAACCCATCTGTGGCACGGAAGAGAAAAACAGGAAAAGGACAGAGCTTAACAAAATACATTTTGTCCGTGATATCATAATTCAGAACTCTGAGAGCCCAGAGGAGTCAAAATGATGCATTTTGCAGCGATTTGTGGGTTGATGAAGCCGGGCATCTGAAATGTATCATGTGTGAATCTGAACCCTTCATTTCTCAAAACGCCATCAGTTTAGCCAAATCCTAACATCGAGTTTGACTTTACTGATGGGCCAGAAACTGTGTTTCATTTGATGTATTTATGTAGATCTGATATACCTACAGATGTACACTATCAGTTGGGACACACTTAAATAAAACGTTTCATAAATATTTGATCAAATGTCTTTGAAGAGAAAATTATTTGTGCGTGTGCTTTCATTTCTTCCCAAAGCGAACATTTTAATTAACTGTTTTTAAATGAGTGAGTTGGAACAGATAATGAATCAAATGTACGCCAACAAATGTCCAGCACATTACAACTCTTTTAAAAATCCCAGCTCTCCTGCTAATGAATAATATTGAGGAACTGCCAGAGCTCTCATTTAGGCTACTTTGAAGAAGCTGATATTTAAGAGCACTTCCATTTGTGTCATTTTATAGCTTTGATGGCCTTGCAAACATTCAAAGATGTAGAAAATTATAACAACAAACTTGAGGGAACAGTTCACCCCAAAATGAAAATTCTGTCTTCATTTACTCACCATCAAGTTGTTCCAAATCTGTAAATGTCTTTGTTCTGATGAACACAGAGAAAGATATTTGGAAGAATGCTTGCAAAAAGGAAACGTTTCTTTGTAAATTTCTGTTCTGTTGAACACAAAAGAAGATATTTTGAAGAATGTAGAAAAGCAAACAGTTCTGGGCTATTTTTCCTATATGGTAGTTAATGACAGCCAAGAACTTTTGGTTTGAAGCATTCTTCAAAACATCTTTCTCTGCTTGTTATATTTGTATTTGACATATATGTTTAATCTGTATTTATCTGAATTTTTTTATATATATTTGTATTCTGTGTTAGTGTTATTTGTATACGCCATGGGTCTGAGAGTAACGCAATTTCAATCCTCTAAATGTATGTATTGTACATGTGGCAGAATTGACAATAAAGCAGACTTTGACTCCGTGTTCATCACAACCTTGATTGTGGGTAAATGAAGACACAATTTTCATTTTGGGATGAACTGTTCCTTTAAGTTTGTCGAAATAATTTTCTGCACTTTTGAATATTTGCAAGGCCATCAATGCTGTAAAATAACACTAATGGAAGGACTCTTAAATATCAGCTTCTTCAAAGCAGCCTTGAGGGTGAGTAAATGATGACAGAATTTTCCTTTTTGGGTGAACGGTTCAACCAGGCGTGCCCAGATTTTTGACCGGTATTGTGCAGTAATTGTGAATTGTGTGTGTTGTCTGTGTGTTGACATCATCCTCCATGCTTTGTTGTTTTCTTCCACCTCGCCGGCAATTGTGAATGTCCATTTGCGCTGCAGGCTCACTGGATTGTGTTCCCCTTGCAATGTGGGGTAAGTTATTTCATCAGCATGGACTTCCCTAGAAACATCATTCACTCCCCTGCAACATTCTCATTGTTATCATTATCACTTCATTCTGTGTACCATATAGAGGCCAAATAATCAAAGTCTAAATATAACTAATGAACCTAATGGTTGTTGTTTAAGACTATGGTCGTTTCTTTCCTAAATTCCTTTTCTCTCTGCTTCCGTAGTAGATTAGATCCTGAACTCTCACTTTCTGGATCAAAAGAAGGGCTTTTGTTCCTCTCAGAGAAGCCCTTAAAATGGAGCAGAGCCGGTTAAATGAGTTCATGAGTGTGTGGATGCATATGTGGATGGTTGGCGCATTCATGGCGTGACTGAGCTTTCGGTCTGAATTACGCTCATTAAAATCAACCAAGGAGTTGAGATCAAAGCAGACAGCAGTATGAACTCACAGTGGCTCTGGTTCTACATACAATTTCTGTGTTGCTTTTAAATGCAATGGTTATGGTTGTAGTTTTGTTTCATGCTTCAAATTCACATTAATTGATTTCAATGGATGAAATTTAGAATTACAGTTTACTAAATGACATTCAGTGAGTATAAGTACATACAGTACACTCTTAAAAATAAAGCTGCCTTACAATGCCATAGAAGAACCTTTTTTGTCTAAAAGGTTCCATAAAGAACCTTCAACATTTGAAGTTATAAGAGGTTATAAGAAGGTAAGGAAGAAATCTATAAAGAACTCTTGAATGAATGGTTCTTTTTGGAACCAAAAGGGGTTCTTATATGGCAACGCTGTGAACCGTTATTTTTAAGAGGGGATATACATTATATATTTTTTATACATATATATGTACCTGCAGTGGTGGAAATGGTGTCCATGGGGGAACTTTTATATTTTTAAACCATAGATGCGGAAAATGACACTAACTGTTTAAAATATGCACAGCCTTTGGAGGCATTTTATGGATAAAAGATGGAAATACATTTTGAGGTGGAACTCAACCTTGAAATTCACTGCCTGGACCATGTCCCCCCATGCCCCCCCCCCATCCTCCCAACTGTTCCTACAAAAGTTATCTTTGCTTATTTGGGTGGGATGTTTTAAATAGACACCTATGATGGCGTTTGTTCTGTCTTATTTTATTGTTGTGGAGAGGAGATTGTTTTCAATCAAATTCCAATTCTTTGAGCAAATTCTTCTATTCTGTTTCCCAACAAGTAAACATTCACATTGACAAAACACCCAAATATATACAGACACAATAAGATATACTTTGTTTTATAATGGATTCTTGTATCTGTGCCTGTATCCCAACTGTGACTTGCATACAAAAACCCATCAGCCTTCAAAGTAGTTGCTTCAGGTGATATTTCATCTTTTTACGGGTTTCATAAGAACAATAAATTAGGAGTTTGAAAACCACAAGAGTGTAACATTCTTTCCTGTGGCTCAGTAGTTAGAGCATGGCATTAGCAATGACAAGGTCATGGGTTCGATTCCAGGAGATTAAACACAGTCAGAAACAAATGCATGATACGATGCAATGAACGTCGGATAAAAGCATCTGACAAATGCTTAAATGTATTTTTAATTTAAAACCGCTGTTAAGAAGTTTTGTGTGTGTGCGTGCTTGTGCGTTTGTGTGTGTTGAAGAGAGTAAATAAAAAAGTGTGTGTTTTTGTTTGATTTTTTTCGTCAACAGTATCAGTCATGTAGGTCCAATATCTGAAAGCAGTCCAGCCAGCTCCAGCAGTGAGAGAAGCAGAGATAAAGCCATGGAAAATGACAACAGGTTAGTGTGTGTGCGTGACGTTTTTTTATATGTGTGTAGGGACCGAATGCATGACAAGAGTCTTGTGCTCTCCTCATGTAAAATACCATATCACGTGTCTTATGATGTAACAGCAAAAAGTAAAAAAAAAAAAACGAACAATAAATACTAACATTATTATTTTTGTTTTTTAGTGTTGCTTTTTTGCTATGTCACACTGTAGTACACTTGCGGTTTATTTGTGAACTACCAAATATGGACTGGTGTCACAAAAATAATTATTTAAGTTTGATGCCAGTATAGCTGGCCAAATACAAATGTAGCTGAAAAAAAATGTGGCTGATATTAACATTTTGGGGTTGTTTACATCTGGTAGTAAGATCGTTTTGGTCGATCGGATCACAACTGGATGATGCTAAATACATGTGTAAATAGGGTCTGAAACGTATCGGGCTTGTCCACTTTCGACAACTTCCAGTGGTAATCAAAAACACATTCGACCGGAGTGTGTTCGTGATGTAGTTGTGCATGTGGTTGAATGCGTTCGAACAGCCACAAGTAATCGCCTACTCTCGATCTACGGACATAAACAATCAGACAGGATTTAAAGGGTTTGTGCAACAATGTTTCATGCATTCTGTCTTCTTTACAATGTTAAACGTGCTGGCTTCTTATGCTTGACATGGTCAACTTGTCAGAAAACGTATTTCTGTTCTCTTCACACTCCCCCAGCGTTTGTATAGGTTTCGGAAAGTTTTTTTTCGAACATTACAATCCGTTTCGTAACAACTTCTCTTAGTCCCTTATTGGACAGTTCTCTCGTAAAAGCATGCCCACGTGTCAACCAGGGAGAGTGGGAGAAGGAGCATTCGCACATCTCAACCAGTTGGACCAAGAGAGAAAGAGATCACTTCGCATTTGCGAAGTTCAGCTGTGTCTGTTTGTTCATTTCATTTTGGTGAGGAATGTTATTTAAATGGTGGATATAATGCTGGATTTGGAGATCGTTTGAAACTGATAGATGGAGCGGTTACAGCTATCATAGCAGAAATAAAGACCAATGCTCTCTATTTTTATTGCCATCTTCGGTCACGTTCATATGTGCCTTGCATGCACTTATTTAGACCATTTGATCGAAGTATCTAAAAACCTTTGTATTAAGCCACCAATTAACCCTCCCCTCGCAGAAATCGGAACAGAAGTGGTTAAAAGTAGACACAATTATAATGAAACGAGAGATGGATTAAAACACCAGGTATAAATACACTCAAAAAAGGTTGTGGAACGAACTTAAAATTTTGTGGAAAAGATTTCCTTAATTTAATTATTACAAAATACAATTTGTTTGAAACGATTCATTTTAATCTTGTTTTACGGACTTAATTTTTTTTAGTAGTCTTGATTAAATTAATTTGTGTCTTACCTACACTAAATAAAATGTTATGTTCTACATTTGTTTATATTATACATTTTTAACATTAATTAGACATTATTACATTTAACTTCATTAAGAAGATATTGAATCAATAGAACTCAACAGAATTGCAAATAAAGGATTGAAACCGCCCACAACCTAACCAAAGGGAACGCTTTTCTGAACCAGATAGTAACCACCAACATGAATGGATTCAGTTATATAACTAAACAAAAAAATCATGTTGTGACTACATTTTTCAAAAGTTGTGTTGATTTAACTTAAGCAAGTTTAGTAAATTGAACGAGTCGCAAGAAATTATTTTGGAGTGCAGGTATGAGTCTATTTCGTTCACTTGTGATCCGATCGACCAAGCTCAATACCAGGTTTTATTAGGGCCTCTGACTATGTGTTGCCTTGCTGAGCCACCAACATTACATTGTGATTCTTTTGTGTATTTAAGACCAGCTACCTGGGACAACTTCATGAGAGACAGTGCTATCTACATCCTGGCCGCCAGGCCCAACAGCTCAGCCATGCACATCCATCTGCCTCTCTAACCACTGGCCCATTGCCTGTGATTTCCAGACGGGCTAGAGGGAACTTCCTAGGTCCAGTTTGAAGAGAAACAGGTGCTGAGAACAAAACTCCCGACACCACAAGAGTCAAATCAAAAAGAAGACGGCAACACACTCCAAGAACGTATAAGCCATGAACAGATTCTTCCTCAAATACTCGATCTATCTACATATCGATAGAACAGTCGCTCTAGAACCATAGCACATCTGTCGCCAGAATTAAGGTTTTAGACACTGTGTGCTTGTGTTTTTGTGACCAGCTGTTCTGATGAGAAACACTGCAGTTAAAAAAGAAGGAAAAAAACACTGTTAACAGTAAAATGCACCACAGCACTGGTGTTTGCTTCTAGTGTCTTTGGCCTTGTTGTATAGTATTTTAATTGTGGCTCTAGCCAATCAGCTTGCAGGATCCGATGTAAGATCAGCAGTTGCATCATTACGTTTTACAATTCATAGTCAGAGAGAGAGATGCTATATATAAACTATATATACGTATACATTATACAATATACAGTATATATAAATATATATTGTATGTGTATTTATTCCCATATCTTCAAGGACGGATTATGGTCTGGGCCAATGGGGGCAAGCAACTTGACCCGAGGAGGTTAATAAATGTCATCTGAAATTAAAAATGTTTGTGAGAGAAATTGATTCATAGAAACGTAATACAGCCACCCCATAAGGGCCGGGTTAAATATGGGGTGTGACAATGTCATTGGTTCTTGTGTGTCCTTTGAACTATCCTCATATATGTATTCTGCCATAATGCATATGCTGATTCGACTTACCGCTATCTTTGCATATTTGGGAAGAAGAACTTGTTCGTTTCTGCAATATTATATTTGAAGTTTTTAAACTGCTCATTCTTTGTTTTCAAGTATATTTATTTTGATTTAATTCTACAACGACGAGAAAATGAATCAAATTTGTTTTTAGTTGTATCATGCATTTTAATAGCAACAGTGTAATGTAAAAATTATGTTATAAAACAGTATCTGTCGTGAGAAGGCCTAGTATGACCATAATGCTTCCTTGCGTATTTTAGAAAATAACTGTTTTATTTGTTGTTTCTTCATCTGATTTATTTAATACCTTATTTTATTTTTCTCCAGGGTCTGTAAAACCATGTTACTCCCGTAAATGTGGTATTTCCCAGTGGTTACCTTATAGCTGATGCACATGTACAATCTTCCAAATATCTCCAATGCTAATTAAAAAGCAACAATTTGTTGATAATCAGGTTTAGAACTTGCTGCCTATATGATGACTCAGAGATTTCTTTCTTCCTAACATCCTTTCTTTCTTACACATAGTTTTGATCCACAATGAATTTGTTCTTAGTTGTGGTGCAGAGGAAAAAACGTCTAATATCTAAACCTTTTTATTGTTACACATAAACATGTACACTCCTGTTAAAGTGGCGAGTTACACTCAGTTGCGTATATCAAACTGTATTATGGGTATGAAGCATCATAACAGTGTTTATATGATCATATTTACTGTATTTGCTAATGGACGGTAGATGATGGATTGATCAAGGCATTTATTTCAAGGGACTGTGCAATACTCCGGGTTTTGCTGGTAATGCTGAAAATAAACGCATGATGTTAAATCCAAAAATTTGACTGGAACTTTGTAGGCTAGGAGTCGTTCTTGAGAGCATAATGTGGTTTTGATTGTTTGTGTTCGGATATCTATTTTGATATCTGTCTATCTAAATATCTTTTCCCAAATATCAATTTAGCTGCCAAATGCAAATGTTTTGTGTAGTTTCATGTAATTCACCTCAAGAATAAGCTGTAAACTGCTGTAATTGTTTAAATGTCAACCGCCAATACTTCAAGCTTGGCTGGAGTGGTTTGTTTGAGTAGCCGGGCACGTAAACTCCACCCAAGTCCTGCCTCTTTGCCCATTTTCGATTATCCGGGATTGACGGGCGACGATTTTTCATATTGTAATTTCAGAAAGTGTAGAAAAATTCTTCCTCTTTCCTAATTATGTCACTACCGAAACACAACAACATAATAACTTGATATAATCCTCCTCATCAAATTATAAGATTTTATTTAAATCTACTTTTAAATATATTTTTGGCTATTTCAATTTTTTTTACACATGTAAATCAATAATATTTTTCAATTTTAACAATATTTCAAGTGTAATTTATGAGATTTGTTGTATTTTGAATCCCACCTTTCATTGTAAAACGCATACAATTGATAAAAGTTATGGATTCATTAGTTTACATATATTGAACCAAACACCATCAAAACATTTTAGTTGATCATTTAATATAAAATGTCATAACAATATTTAATTTGCACAGTTGAATCAGACTTTCAACATTTTATGTTAATACAAATAACTTGCCATGTTGCACATACGCAGCCAGCACATATAGCAGATACACATCTGACAGTAAATATCTAATAGAAATGTCGGTAGTGACATGAAAATCCAGGACACAGTTTTTTACATAAAGTTTAGTCATTCAAAATGTAAAATAAATATATTTAAAAAAAATTTGCAAACCAAGATTTAATCTTAAATCCTTTAATGCTTTTTATATGTGATTTTTTTTATTTGGGACAGTTTGCACAAATTCTATGGAATGGCCAATGTCCAAAACTAGAATAAATGCCAACTAAAATAAAACCTTTTAGCTTTCCATAGCATATTGCAATATTTCTAATATGAATAACTATGCACATCAACTTGACTAGACCAAAACAAATCACATCATGAAAATGTATGAAAAGTCTGATGAGTGCTCGAAACGTTACACGTTCTGGAAAAGTCAATCTACTGTTTTTTATATATTTGGCTTTTGGTGGAACTTTTCATACATTTTTCTAATATTTCTAAGATGGAAATGTTGCGTATAACACACAGAACCTCTGCCACATTCCTATTGCTTAACAATAAACATGACGCACTTTGCATCCAATTGCATATCTTTTACTAATGGGAGTTCAACTATTTAATTTAGCTTGTGAAAACTATTCAAAATGTGATATCTACCCCCCTTGTCCCCACTGGTGAACATCTGGAGATGGACCTAATGAAAGTAATAAAAGTTGTGCCCACAGCGCTGAGGGAACATGCAGTAGCAGGTGTGACAGAAATGCCCCCTGGCAGGGAGCTTTTTACACATCAGTGAATGCACGGTGTCTCTGCCATCACACGGTCCCCCGGGCCTGTCCTAAATCTGACATTCTGTCAGAAATATCAGACTGCCATTTGGTTTTATTAAAAGATTCAAATTTCACGCTTTGAATGCATTCATGCATTAGTTTCTCTTAGAATTCTGTCTCTGTGAGAGGATGGATTTCAAGTGTTCTCTGTTTTTGAAGTTAAACCAAAGCCCTGTCCCTGACTGGAGGTTAGTCTACACAGTCTACATGTTTCCAATCCCTTCACATCAAATTGGCAAGCTATTTGTGTCAAATCTTGAGCCTGGTACTCGATATATCCCCCAACACCAAGTTTTTGAGAGAGATGGTGTGTCATCAGCAGTCATCCATCACGGGGTTAAGACGTAACGCAGTGCAGTTGATGGCATCACTCATTAGTTATAAAGTGATGAGGAGAAGGACAGTTTGGCAGGATGCCGGCGCCGGCCGCTCCGAACGGGAACGACATTAGTCAGTTGATGAAAGAGATTCAAGATCAGGTCAGTTTTATTGGTGTAAATCCTACATCATCTTCATGAGTGTACTTGTCTTGTTTTGCTATTGAAAGTCATGACAAACGACTTTAATGAAAGATACAGAACAAAACATTTTGCATTGAAAATTTATGCCAGCCTTTTTTTAGTACATTTTTTTCATTATGAGATGTACAATAAAGCAATTATAACTGAAAAAAATGCCCACTTAGTTGTGATTTAAACAAATGAATGCAAAATTAGTTAATTGTCTAAGGCTCTATTTTATTAATACTTTTGGACAATGTCATTCCCAACCATAAAATGAAAAAAATCTAGTTTTATATTTATAAAATATCAATATTTGGTGGATTAAATACCCATATAAAGTTTTTATGTGTGTTTTAAAAGCATAGTTTTACATAGTCAGGTAAGTGAATTGTACATGTTAATTCTACAAAGTATGTTGTCTCAAAAATGTGTGTCCTTTTTTGTCACATCCAGAACTTGTGCATAGAATGATATTTTTCTGATATCTGGACTCTATCATCAGGGGTTTAAGTAAAACAGATGATTCAATATCGGTAATACATTCCCTCAGTTTTAACTGAAAATGTCACATCCATAACACTGGAATTGTCCCTTTGCATTTTTCCAAACATGTTCTTTATCCTAGCCTTGTCCTACCATAACACATTTCATATTTTAGATCCACTTTGTAATTCTACGTTCAGTTTTTACATACACATCTGATGGAAACCCAACTGTGTTGTTAGCTCAGACTCTGGAGGTCTCGCCTGACATATTTGTCTCTATTTCTGACGCAGATGTCATGAAATATTCAACGCTTTTTCTTCAGTCATAACGCACTCTCATGACCTCCTTTACCTGTGGCTCTATGACCTCAAAAATACTTCAAGCTCAGAGCTGATCATAAATTCAGCGCCACATGGTTCTGTCTGTAACTCTCTGCCTCACACACAAGCATTTGACACTTCCTCCACAAAAATGTTACATCACAATTGCATCAGATCATTTGCCAGACCCATCGGGTCTTTTGGTTCATTCAAATCTGTTAAGATATTGTACAAAATGACATTATTGTGCATACATTGCGATACATTATATTGAAGTTATCTCGTCATTACTATAAAAATCCCAGTGTAATGTAATGTAGCCTTCGCATTAAATTCCAGTAGTGTTATGATTTGCCAACGGAGGCTGTCTGCCAAAAACGATCCTAACAAAATTATTAAGGGGGCGAGTCTAATGTTTCACCAGCAGAAATCTCTGTTCGAAAAGGAAACTGAGTTTTTCTAGAACTGTGTTATTTACGGCAGCATCATGAAAGTAAGTTTTTACACTTATGGAGTTGTCAGCCTTTGAGGATTAACATGAAACCTTGACTCATTTTCCCCTCAGAAAACATTTCAAAGCTTTAAAGCTGTAATGGTTTGATCAAACACATCTCCCAGTCTTCCACACAAGTATATATATATTTTGCATATTTTTGTGTCAAAATCACAAATGCAAATTCTGATAAATACCGCCTGTCAGATTGTTTGGGAACTGCTTAACCCAGACGAGGCTGACACATGAACACATAGATCAGTAAAGCAGATATAACCCTTTCTGCTCTCAGATGTTCCTGCACTCAAAACAGCATTTCTAGAACTGGATGTTTGAGTGGGTGGGTGAGAAAGAGGAGAGAGAGAGAGAGAGAGAGGTTGGTCTATAACACTGGCTAAGACAAAGGGGAGTAATTGTACTTCGCATGATGCACAAAAAATCTTGAAGACGAGCACTAACAGTGAAAAATACATACGGACATCTAAATAAAACAGTGTCATTTCTCACACTCATTCATGCTCGCTGTAAAAAGCAACACAAATACCATTTACATACTCCATTATAGACCACCAGCTGTTTACCATTAAACCATTACAAATTTTTGTAGTCTGTTTAGGATTTATTTTAATGCTGTTTCATCGATCCCCATGTTTAAGATACACCGCACCAATAGAACCCATTACCAATAGAGACCCACAGAGACCATAATAAAGTTTCCAATACAAACCAATACAGTTTACGTTATAACTATTAGAATTTCAGTTTTTTAACAGGGATCATTTTGTGTTGTTCTTGTTTTAACATGCACAAAGGCACTAAACCAGTATATAAATAAATGATTTATTTGCCTCTGTGTCCAGTAGGTGACTTTTGGTGTAAACAAGATCCAATATTATAATACAATGCATGATGCAATCGCTGCACAGCTCTGCCAGCACTTCTTGGTCGGAAAGTCGGTCAATAAATGACTCGATTGTTATACATCACAATTTAGTCATTCCATTTTTCTTCTTGTACCTACATCTCACCTTCACGTCTTTTTCATGTGGCGGACACATGGCTAAATGTCTCCATCCAGTGGCGAATAAGAGACATTGCAGACCTTAAGAAAAATAACGTCATACGTTTTGTTTTAAATCCTGCGAAGAAACAAATATAAATATACTGTACATTAAGGAACCTCTACTTCACATATATCTACGCGGGATTGCATGAGCTTTGCCTTCATTACAGCACAACGTTGATACAGCTTTTTGAAACTAGCGGCGGCAATACACGCATGCGCAGAGAAGCCACCGCTTGGCCCCCTACCACACACGCATGCGCAGTAGCGCAGTGCGCGACGGGGGGAGTGGCATGTTGTGATAAGCATGAAAAAATGACAAGATAACTGCGATCGAGGACAAGCAGCCTTCCCTCGTATACATTACAGCACATAAGAGTAAGTCGTGTTACGCACATTAATAATATGTAATATTGATGATTATACATCGCATACCGCATTCTGATTATAGAGCGTTCGTTCGCTCTTTCTGCGGCCACGGGTTTATTAAATGAATGTAATGTATATCACTTGAACTGTCAGAGCGATTAAAACACATGATGGAAATGAGGAAAAACGGCGAATAATGTTGCGGGTATCGCTGCATCCCATTATACCAGTGTCAGCTTGCAACTTAAACAGGTCGATTGCGTTGCATCTAATATCAGGACGATACATCTTCCAGCCATTTGAGCTCGGCTGAAGTTACTGTATTATCTTTACCCTTGAGATGTTTTTAGAAGACTTGTCAGACTTTATGACCTTGCCTTGCACTATTTTTTTCTAAACGCACGTAGAAAATGACAGCAATAAAAACTGCGCCCGAGGTTACAGAGGTCTCGAAATGTAGCAATTAAATCCGTAATTAAATAAGCTGTCAACTGCGTTATAAAGTCTGGTATGGCGAGCAAATGCAAACTAGATACATAAATGTCCTTTTGGGAATGTTGGTGCTTGTTACGCAGCACAGGAAGACAATAAAGATATTACGTGTAATTAGAAAAAGAAGAGCTTGAATTATAGATAAAAGTCCCAAAATTTATAAAAGTTCATAAACTTTCAACTAAATTATTGTAATACAAATGATAATCAGTTAGTAAAAAACAAAGTTAACTATAATATACACTAGATATAATGGAGAGATATAACTGTTAGAATTTATTAATAAAAAAATGGGTATCACTGGTGAGGGCTCACTGAAAATGAAATCAGATTTGGGGGTTTGTGTTTTTGACCTGTCTTGCAACTTTTATTTTGTTTTTCATGCTGCTTCATGCATTGTTCCTATGTTGTTTGTGTATTTTTACGTTGTTTTATGTAGTTTCATATTTTCTGTTTGTGTGTTTTTGTCTCTGAATTTATTCTTGTTGTTGTTGATGTTGATGCTCTTGCCATGGGCGCCGTAAAGGGGTGGAAGGTTAGGACGATTCTAAGGGCCCAGGGGGATTTAGGGCCCAGAAGAGCAGACCCCCTTTTTATTTTCCTATTTGAAGGGGACCCAGAAATGTTGGTTTCCATAGGGCCCAGAATTTCTGGCGCCACCCCTGCCTCTTGCCTTTGTTATTAATGAAGCATATTGGAAAAGGGAAGAAAATAAAGAAACTTATGGTGCACTGCACTGCTAACAGTAAAAACTTAAACGTATTTGCTGGCTGTCCTTTAATATGTCCCATTCCTGTTTCAAGAAGAAAAATATCAAGCCCAAAAATGAAAAATTATGCACACAAATCATTTCACAGGTTCTTTGAGGGTGCAGATGTTAAATATTTATGTTAAAAAATATCAAATTAAACTCATACTGTACCGTCTATCATAGCAGAATTCTGTATTGTGAAAGTGTTGCACAGCATTACATAAAAATCAGCATGTTTATTTTACACAGTGCTGTGGGGTTTGTATTTGGTTACAGATCATTTTTAACCCCCGGCCAGCTGGCCGCTCACCCTCTGTGACCTCTGCTTTGGCTTGTTAAGGCACTATGGGTAACACAAGCAGTGAGAGGGCAGGCATGGGCCATGAAAAAGCCCACAGGAGGGATAGTCGAGGAACCAAGGAAGGAGATCGTCCCAAAATCCTGATGGACAGCCCTGAAGATGCCGATATATTTCACGGGGAGGACATAAAAGTAGGTTCCCGTTCTTTTATTGGCTATAATCATGCTGTCATGGTTTAGGTAAAACATGTGTGCTGATTAAGTGTGCTTCTATAAGGCACCAATAGTAAAAGAAGAGTTTCTTGCCTGGACACCAGACTTGGAGACCGGTGACAAGGGCTCGGACCTGGACCGGCCCACTGTGTTTCGATGGACGGGAGCTGGAAAGGAAGTGTTTATTTCGGGCTCCTTTAACAATTGGACCAGCAAGATTCCTTTGATAAGAAGGTTTGCAAATATCTTGGATATTAAATAATCATAACTTCTCACAGGTTTTGTGCTTAAAGGGATAGCTCAGCCAAATACTCAAATTTGCCGTTCATTTACTTCATCTGAGATGTAGGTGACATTTTTTCTTGAGTAGAACCATAAAGAAGATTGTTTGGTAAATCCGCAGCCCTCTCTGCTTCATATAATGGGAATCAATGGTGTCCACCTGTCTAAGAGTTCCTAAAGCATATAATTCCAAAAAGCGGCTCCTGGCAACATCTTGACGTTTTATGAAGTTACTCGCTCGATATTTTCATAAATTTGAACGTCATTTTTAATAATATTAGCCATACTGTACAGCCTCAAGACTCCCTTTCTGCAGGTGGCGCTAAACGTACCAGACGCTGGTGTGCGATCCGCAACCAAATACTATAAGAAGAAGATTGCGATTGTGTGCAGAGGCTGCACATTATGGCTAATATGATTAAAAATGACGCTCAGTTTTATGAAAATATCAAATGATTCGCTTCACGAAATGTCAACATTTTGCCAGGAGCCGCTTTTTGGAATTACATGCTTTAGGAACTCTTAGACAGGTGGACCCCATATACTTCCATTATATGAAGCAGAGAGGGCTACGGATTTAAAGACCATTTGGTCAACAATTCCTTTCCAGAAGCACCAGAAGAAAGTCGTACCGGTTCGAAATGGCAAGAGTAAAAATCATTTTTGTGTAAACTATCATTTTAAAGATGTGTAACATTGTGATTCAATAGTCAAAACAACTTTGTGGCCATTGTGGAGTTGCCTGAGGGTGAGCACCAGTATAAGTTCTTTGTGGATGGGCAGTGGACACATGACCCAGCGGAGGTAAATGAGACATCACTTGACAACATCGATTAGTGTGTTTCAAACAAATGAGGAACGCAACATTGACATGTTATTCTCCTCAGCCTGTGGTGACCAACCAGCTTGGCACGGTTAACAACATCATCCAGGTGAAGACGACAGACTTTGAGGTGTTTGATGCTCTGATGGTGGATTCACAGAAATGTTCGGACATATCAGGTGTGGACACAATGACTTCAAATACGTAGTCAAAAATGCACAATATACTCTTAAATCGTCTGTTGTCGTGACCTAATGTGCCTGTTGATTCCAGACCTTTCCAGCTCTCCTCCTGGACCATATCACCAGGACGCTTACGTACCCAAACAGGAAGAGAAATTCAAATCTCTTCCAATTCTACCGCCTCATCTCCTACAGGTCATTCTCAACAAGGACACAGGCATCTCGGTGAGGATCTGCACAAACTCTCTCCACAAAATGATTTGGTTTTCAAGCTTTGGTCTTTGATTTGTGTAACACGGCTAACCTGCACAGGAGGATTTATCTTGCAGTCATCTAAAGATTTTTGCAACGCCCGCAGTGTGTTTTCTTGCTTTGGGAAACCGTAGAACATTGGTTGAATTCCTTTTCGTTTTATCGATTTGAAACACAGTCTGAAAATCAATGAGATTTGTGCAACAGGTGCCAGATTTTCCATTCATAAGCTGAATAATTTTGAATAAAATTTAGATAAGAAACAAGCGGAGGGAGCAACATTTTTGCATTTGCCAGACTTTTACTCAGAGTGACTTAAGGTGCAATAATGGCAGGTTTAAACAATTTGTGTATTTGTTACCACCCTGCTTTATAAGTAGAGGTACTTTTATACTGTTGCCAAGGATTGTTTTTTGTTCCGAAGGTTAAAAGTGGAAAGATTCGGTTCATCATGAGTCATTTTTATAGTAAAATTAAGTTATTTATGAAACAGATTGTCAAGATAACTACTATTTTTAAGTATAAACTGCGTAATCCAAAAAAGTGACTGTAAAATATGTATTTTAGGTAAAGGAAAGGTATTTGTTTTGGGGTCGTTGGGCTTGCTTTGATTGGGCATTAGACTGGTTTGTTACGCAAATCTGGCAACCCTGGCATAAACCCTTAATAAATATATATATATATGTAAAGAATATTATTCCAAAAAAAATGCAGGTTAGACAGAGAAAAGTAAGTGTTAGTATTAGAAGATGTGATTTTCCTTCTGAACATAAGAAAACAGTACAGTTACATATATGGTTTTTGACAAATAAATGGCTTTTGGTGTGATAGCAAAAATGTAGCAATGATGATAAATCTCTCTTAAAGTCCTCGCGAACCGGAAGTTGCGATGGTTTTTACTACCGTAGTCTGACACATTCCTGAGTGAAAAAGAATTTCAAAGGAGAAAAGTAGTGGGCGTGGGTTGCGTTTTTCACTGCGAATTGATTGGATGTGTAAAACAGCTGTTCCATTGATTTTGAACTGAAACCGGCAGCAGACTGACATTTGAAGGGGAGGAGTTAACGGAGGCTGCAGCCAAGCCGTCTAATTTACATCATTTCAGATGGATGGTTATTTTAGGGCGGAAGTGCATTTTCAGATTTTAACCCAAGATTATAAAGGCTCATGAATTTAAAAAAGGGAATGACCCACATTGATAAGCTATTTTTAATAAACATTGCAATATTTCACGGAAACATAAGCATTGTCATTTTTAATCTTACTCTGCCCTTAAAATAAATATTAATACTAATAAATAATATATTATTAACCGTTTGTTTTCTAATGTTTTTATTATGTCACATCTTAGGACACAATGATATCATTTTCAACTTCCCATCGATTGTTACACACAGATATGTTTATAGTGTAACACATTATATTCACACCGTAGTCTACTTTTCTGACATGTATACACACATTTTCTCATGCTTTTGCTCACTTGACTAAAAATGTGCATGTGTAGTCCTATGCATGGTCCATAATGTCACTTTAAAGAAATTGACACGTAAAACATTTGGTATTATAAAAGATATAATCAATAATTATGCTATTTTTATTGCATCGGATGCATTGAATTGAGTGATTTCTCAACTAACCAACTTCACAGATCATAATTACAGCATTAATATTTAATCTTTTGCAATGTCTTTGTCATTTGCATATTTCACTGTAAGACACAATAAAGATGTCTTCATCAATCTGAATGAGTTCTCCTCTACTGCACTGATTAAAGAAAAATGTACATTTGTTTCCTTACAGTGTGATCCAGCTTTACTTCCCGAGCCCAACCATGTCATGCTTAATCACCTGTATGCTCTGTCCATTAAGGTAAGAAACAACCGAAAGAGACCAAGCAGTATTGATTTTTTTGTCTATTCTGATGAATCTGTTTCTCCTCCGGCTCTCTGACAGGATGGCGTAATGGTTCTGAGTGCAACCCATCGTTATAAGAAGAAATATGTCACAACTCTGCTGTACAAGCCAATCTGATCTCCGTCTGCTTGTCCGAGAAAACCGACCAATTTTAAATGCTACGAGGATTTGAACTTTGTTTAGTTTAGTTTAGTTTTGCTCTGTCTATATATTGTGTATTATTGTAAATAGAGATGTACAGAGATGCACTTTAGAAATCAGTATATTTCTGAATATAAGCTAACCAGAAACACACAAATGGCTTTGGAGATAAAATATATATCAGTCAGTTAATCTTTTAGATGTTGGGACGCTTTTTGTAAATGGTGCTTATTTTAGAGGCCAAAAGAACATGTACTGAACTTTTTTTGACTGAAAAGGGACTAATCGCCCAAAAATGAAATATCAGTCATGGTTTACTCACCTTCAGATTGTTCCCAACCTGTTTAAATCTCTTTGTTCTGCGGAACACAAAGGAAAATATTTGAAGAATTCTTTAGAATATCTTTTCTTTGTGTTCAGCAGAACAAAGAGATTTATACAGGTTTGAAACAATCTGAGGATGAGTAAACGATGACAGAATTTTCATTTTTGGGTGAACTGTCCCTTTAAGCGGATCACAAAGCAGAATAAATTTAGATGTTCTTGAATTAATGTAAAATTATGTAGAAAAGCCTAACTTGTATATTGTTTCTTTTAGTGTTTCTTTTGACATTCTTATGTAGATAAATATTAATATGAATACATATATGGAAGCACATTGAGCTTTAAGGCATCTTTTTTTTAGGACCAAATATAGAAACATTACAGAAGAACTGCTGAGAAAACCTTTGTTTTTGACTTTGACGATTCAATTTTTTTTCCTGTCAGTGTTAGTTTAAAAAAATATGTATTTTCCATTTTTCTTTATTTTGATTTCTTTATTACATTTGAAGTCACACCACAAATACGCTGAACAATACCAATCACAAAACCACATCATTCTGTCTTCTGTAATCTGTGTTCTGTGAAATAAAACAATAACAACACAAACTGTGTTGAAATGTGTTTACTCCCTTCTAACCGTCTGTTTTGTGAACACACATTGAAAGATCACACTCATGGCCTTTAAAATGTTTTGAATATGAGGTATGAAAATCTCACTATGCCTTCATCTTTAAAGATTTGCATTTTACCATGTAGCTGCGTAGTCTTGTCATAGAAAAACAATTCAAACGATGCATTTCATAAGCACATATTTTACAGGTAGAGCTGAGCGTGGGAATTGGCATGCAACTGTACATGTGTGTTCAGAAATGTGCACAGTCAAAGTTTATCTTCAAGTGTCACGTGTATTAAGGCAGTGGGGATTGCATAAAATGCAAGCAGGGTCAGGTGGATCGTAGACCACTGCGCCAAAGACCATGAATGCACTCAGTGCTGTTCTTCTGCTAGCCATTGGACTGACTTTGGGTGAGTAACATGTTTAAGTCCAAAGGAAGGAAGAACTAGAAGACCACCAGGGTACAGTGTATATGACCACTTACTGATAAACAAAATAAACATATTCATAACGTTTTATATATTTTTAATACTTATTCATAGTGTATTTAGTTCAGCTAATGCATTAACTGTTGTGTTAAGGGATAACTTCACTTCAAAATTTGCCCCAATTGACTTTCCATAGCTGGAATAAAAATGACTATGGGAAGTGAATAGGGGCGTAAATTTGGAAATGAACTACTCCTTTAATAAATAAGATTTTGTTGATTTTGCTTCTTCAAAAGGTTACTAAAACGTGTTACACATGTTCAGTTCAGGTTATTGCATGAGCACTAATAATTAATTATTTTGATATTTATTTCATATTACTCATTAAAGTATGTCAAATAAACTACTTTATTAATACTAAAATAATAGTATTTGTTGATTATGTATTTCAGCTGAGGCTTCTCCTGATCATAGAGCTGTATGGCAGCTGAGAGAGATGATTCTCTGCTCTGTGCCGGACAGCAGGCCAATTCTGGACTATGCTGACTACGGCTGCTATTGTGGTTTGGGTGGATCTGGTACACCTGCGGATGAGTTGGATAGGTCAGACGTGAATACCACGGAAAGTCTATATTCATGGTTGTGTTTTCACACATACAGTGTCAGAACAAAGAACTTAAGACATGACTTTAAGAAGTAACATTTAAAATGTATGACATTAAAAATGTCAATTTTATTGCTTTCCTAAGCATGGCGCTAGCAAAGCCAAGGTCATTGCGCATACTAGGAAACAAATGTATATAAATGTTAGTAGCTATGAATAAAACGTCTGCCAAAATGCAATAGTTTCAACTATTTATAGCAATACATATGTAAATAGACTTGGGCAAAAAAGTCTTAAAAAGTATTTGGGTACTTATGTCATATGAATCTAATGTGAACCTTTATTGGACACCTGCTTGAATGTCATGGCAACCTCGTAAATCTGTTTAAAATTATAAAAGTAATTTTATGGATTTCTTGGAAAATTAAAGTTAATTTTAATAAAAAGTCCTGGAGTCCAAATATGTTTTGGGCCAGTTTACATGATGTCACATGATCAGGTTTACATGTAAAGATTATACAATCTTTGTTCATTTCACATTGTTCCTCCACAGATGCTGTGAAGTGCATGACAAATGCTACAGAGAGGTCAAACAGCAAGACAAATGTGTGCCCATAGTGGACAACCCATACACCATGTCCTATTTGTTCAGCTGTGACAAATCATCCCAGAAAATCACTTGCAGCAGTGAGTCCTGATTTTACTCAGTCCTTTTGAGTTCATGCAGAATCCATGAAAGAGTGAAACTTTCTCTTTTTAACTCAACAGGTGACAACAACGAGTGTGCAATGTTCATCTGTGACTGTGACAAGAAGGCAGCTGAATGCTTTGCAGAAGCTCCCTACAATGAAGAGAATGCTCGCCTTCCCAGTGACCGCTGCAAATAAAGTTTTGTTTCAATCATTTATCCTCAATACCACTTTTCTCAATATGTTTTTGTATGCGATGAACATGTACATCTTATGTAAAAGTTAGTTTACTAGTCCGCAATAAAAGCTACAATAATATCTAGACAACACATATGTTTAGATACAACTATCCACACCGATTTTGTGTTTTAAAATGAGTGTTATATTTGCGATGCTGTGGTAATGTTTTATGTTTAGCGACACTAGTTTAACAAGACATGTGAATGTTTCATTATTCACTAGATATGATGCATGTGGGATTTCTTTATTTGCGTAAAAGAAGAATAGAGTCACCCATGAGCCTGCAGAACAAATATGTGAGCTCATTAAATTAAAACTAATAGCACACATGTAATTGATTTTGGGATCAAAATACTTATGAATGGATGTTATTTATCATGATGACACTGATGCAATGCATTTAGAAAAAAGATAAACTAGTACTACAACAATTTTAAACATCATATCACTAAAGAGGTTTGGTGTTTAAAAATCATTAGCTTTCTTTTTGTTTATTATATTTAAGAATGTCGTGAATCATGTAACTTTAAAGGGATAGTTCAACCCAAAAGGAAAATTCTGTCATCATTTACTCACTCTTCTCATACCTGTATGACATTCTTTCTCCTGCAGAACACGTGAGAAGATATTTGGAAGAATGTTGGTAACCGAATGACAACGGTACCCATTGAGTTGCATTGGTATTGCGTCCATACAATATAAGTGAATGGGCACCGCCGTTGTTCAGCTACCAACATGCTTCATAGTATCATCTTTAGTGTTCTTCAGAAGAAAGTCAGTCAGGTTTGAAGAGGCTGAGTAAATGATGACAGAATTTTCATTTTTCGGTGATCTTTAAAGCAGTAATGCTTTCACATGTAAAACTAATGAAAGTATGTGAATTATATCCGACCAAAATAAAATTAAAAGCTCATTGAGGCTGTTAATAACTTAAACTTAAATATATGTTTTCAAAGAAATTCCAACAAATTTACAATTTACAGTAAACCTGATTTTAAGCTGATAAGCCTTTAAAGTGTGTAAGATTGTGTAAACAGATGAGTCCTCATGCATACTAATGTATAACTGAATATTTTGTATATTACATGTAATATTTTTTAATTTGTCTTTTATATTAGATCAAAGATTATTTATTAAAATAGTGTACTTTTATTAGCAAATGCATTAAACATTTAGGTTTTATTTTGTTTTGTAGCACATCCTCCTTGCCAACAGAAATTAGAATAGACAACATTTTTGGATCTGGTGAATTTTCTTGTCTAGATCTACTTTGAGTAAACTTTTTTTAACCAATTCATGGAGAGTGGTGCAATTGCACTTATATGATTGTTTTAGAAATAACATTAAATAAAATAATGGAATTAGTTATTTTAATTCACTTCCTTATTATTAGCGTGATTGGAACACACAGGCATGCAGAAGTGGTGTTAAAATGTTCTAGAGCAGCAGCAAGTTCATACACAGACTAGTTCTTTAAAATCAGGAATGTTTAGATTTATAGTACATCTTTTGTTTGCATGTATGTTCATTGGTTGCTGTAATGCTGATAGGTTGATTTAGTGGGAAAAAGTGTCTGCCAAGAACATAGTGTAATTGACACAGCTGTGAGTCACGCTTAAAGTAGACAGTTTAAATCTTATTTCTTAAATCAGGTCAGTAGGTCTGGTAAATGTCCTGTAACTGAACTTTGTTTGTAAAACACTGGGCATCACAGGTAGAGGTCAGAAATTCACAATTAAGTTTAAACTTTGCATGCTGCTTCTCATAGTGTATTCTGTGGAGACACGTTGAGGTTATTTTTAGGATGTATTTTGAAATATCTTCCTAAAGATGTATTGTAATTAAAATATCCACCACTAGGAGTCGCCTGAGTGTTTCTAATTCATTATTTACCTCTGTGTGAAAGAAAATAATGTGTTTGTGTACGAATATATTGAACTTATTTTAGAACAAAGTAATGTCATTAAAGTTTTAATTTGGTTGTGCAGTTATGTGTTGTTTTGAAATGGGGTATACTGTAAAATTTAAAAAATGTAGCATACTTTATTTCAGGAAGAAATTAAATGTTTTGGTATCATGACAACAATGTTTAAGAGCTTAAAGTGTTTTTTGTGTGAAAAAGGACATACTATGTACTGTAACTGTTCTCTAACACTCATGGGGTTCATTGATTCAAAATGATGTATTTGGCTGAATGTGTGAGTTCACACATCTGAGATTTACAAAATAAAATCAAGATGACAGACATGTATTGTGTGGCCTAATGGTCTTTTCTAAAAAAAAAAAACAAATTTTAATCAAACATCTTCAAAACTTGTTTATAGAACATGTTCTATAAATGTTGATGTTGGTGAGGCTTTTTGACTACACAAATTGTATATTCTCAATGTAAGTTGTGCAACTTTTAATATACTTGTTTGTTACCACAAATAATACCAGATTTCTTTTTTTAATCTACGCAACTCTTAACGTCATTTAACGATATAATCCCAATAGGTTATTGCAAGATATAACAAAACAATTGATATACCGTATCAATTCCATGCATTAAACAGTCTCCGTTTTATTGTAACCTTCAACCAATATACATTCAAAATTAAATACTAGTAGGTCTTTGTAACCTTAAAATATTATAAACCTTGTATGATTGTTCCCTAGCTTGCAATCCAGTGGAGCCAATGAAAACATAAATCATACGTTGTATGTACTGTTGTCAGTGAGACAAACAACAACTGTTGTCCAAGGCCAAAAAATGTTAGTATCCATAAATTAATTCCCCCAATGAATTTTATAAATGGACAGGCCATACCATATTACAACTACCCTGACATTTCAAAGAATAAATCTATATAAATAACCTTTTTAAATGCGTCAGTGACATTCCAAAGCTAGGTTTACGTATGACTTTATAATATTAAAGGTGGAGAGGATGCCTCCCTCACAGAATACAGAATTGATACCATCCCATAACAAAGCAGAAGGTGAGGCAAAATATAACAGAGGAAAAATGTGTTCCCTAGCAACGGCCTCTGAGTCATTGTGACTCTTCTTCAGTTTGGCCATCAGCAAATGTCAACTCTTCTATCAATTTGTTCGAACAGGAACGTGCGTCGTCTTATTCATCATGATTATAATTTAAAAACTAATAATAGAAATAAATTGTATTTATGTACAATGAACATTGCTAATTAAAAACATAGATACAATAGATTTAATTTCTTCATGAATAAATCAATCATAACAATAAGGGGAATTCAATCAGAATAAGAAAACGCACAAAAGAGGTGCTGATAGGACTGTGAAATGTGCAGTTTTGCTACAGGTTATGCAGGATGCAGCTTGTCAGTAACGTAAGGCACACTCAATAATAAATAGGCTACGTCTTCAGTGCCAATGCAGTGCAATATTTTAACCTTATCTTAAATAGTTTTGATGTCTTGATAATTGTTATGTCTTCTTTATTAATACGCTGTGTAACTTTGTTTTATGCTCTGGTGCCGTGTAACATTATTAACCTTATTGTCCGACAATAAGTGTGTTCCATTTCATAATCTTTTTTTGCACTTTTAATTTTTCTTACAAATCTTCACTTCAATAGAAGGTGTAAACTTGCAGCAAAACACAAAGAAAAAAACAAAACAAACAAACAAAAAAAAACTGTCATTGAGAGGCAACACTGGATATATGGGGCAGCATTTTGCTCCGAGGTAATACGTTGTCTCTGCTGTGGCATGACTTATCGCTACCTTTTCAGGTTCTTCTGAGCTTGCCTAAGTAAAGTGTCAAAGTCTAGTGCATCCAATTTACCCTTTGCAGAAACTGGCTCATACGCAAACTGACCGCCATGTGACCTTAAAGTTCCGCGAGACTACTGCTATTGAATCGCTCTCGCGATACTTCGATGCCATACTGCCAGTGGACTGCGCAACGCCGTTTAAAGCCGCTCGCACTGCTTTCAGGGCCACTGAAGGAGCTCGTGCTTGCAAAACAGTTACTTTAATAACACATTTTCACAGCATAGCGCTATTTTAGCGTGTCCGAGACCCGGTGAAACTGGACTGCGGGTTGTTGTGTAAATAGGCCTTTGTGCTGAAGTACCATGTGCACAGGTGGCGCGAATTCACCCAGTATGTTTGCTGTCACTAGCATGTGAGTAACGTTACTTGTTAAACTACTACTGGGTGTCAACAGGACTAAATAATAGTTTATGAGCCAAAGAACATAGCCTACAGGACATACCACAAAAAAGAGCCCTGTTCTCTATTTCTTTCTTTTCAGTCAGGGTAAATAATAACAACAAAGCGCCGAATTCACACATGGTATCGGATGACGAGCCTCAACATGGGAGAGGATTTGTTTTCATAGAAATGCGCACTTAGGAATCAAGATTGCTAAGAACAAAATGTGTTAGAGAATAGTGCATAAAGCCTTTGGGAAATTAGGCGAAAGGGAAGGAACATCCACAGCATTTCAACTGACAACGCCTTTAACGACATTATATCCAAACATTGTTTTCTCAAAGATAACTTAATATTTCATGATGTTAGGCATTCAGCCGACTCGACAAACAGACCTGGGTTGCTTGTGACATAAGTATAAGAAATGTTATAAGAAACGGAGACACCTAAGAAATACTTAGAAACACTTTGGAATGCAATTACATGCGAAACCCTCAAGAACATTCCAGCCTTGAGAACAAGAACATTCCACTATGCTTGCTTCAAACCCCTGGGATAGACAAACCAAGGCTGGAGTTAACAAAAAAAGGCTTTCCCCACCTTTCATTAGCCTGTAACTCGATTCACACCATTTGTACATGAACCCTAGTCACCCAATGTTGCTTTATCTCTGGTGGATTGGTCCTAACAACGGTTCCCCTGTCCCATGTAGTACAGAGGAGTGACTCGTGATCAACAAAATTATACCAAAACGTGGTTCATATCTCCATTTCGTCGCATGTCCAGCTGCAATATTACTTAATGATAAATCTGTCAGATACAGAAAATGTATATGTTGCTTACACCACATTTTTTCCACATGTTTGTCCAGGGTTTTCATTTGCAAGTGCACTGTGACCGGTGGATATCAAGCCAACAAATCAACAAAATGCTTCAATATGCCATGAACCAGATGAACCATAAAAGTATGTACAATTTGTTACTTTCAGTTCAAGTCTTTGTTCAGTCCTTCTGAAACCTCAAATTCTCAGTTTTTCAGGAAATGGAAAAAAACACTTACTTGTTAATAAATGATTAGCACAAGCACTTTTAAAACTTTGAATTATTTAGATATTTGCAAGACCCAGTTACAAGCATAAAGTGTGATTTATAATAATGATTTGTGGCAAACAGAATCAAGAAATATGGAGATGAAACGTTTCAGAAGGACAGCAGTGATATGATAGAAATGGCTGGGAACAGCTAACACATCTGAAATCAACCATTTGAACTTTGTAGTCCAGAAGGAAGTGAAGAAAGTGAGAAATCAGATCTAAAGCCACACGGGATGCCTTATTCTTTACAAGATCGTTCGATCTGGGTTCAAGTCTCAACACATCTCTGTAATTATTGGCGCTTGCACGTGTTGAGACTTGAACATGGACGAAAGGATCTTGTAAATGTTTTTTTATTTATTAATACGTTAGAAAGAAACTTTAATCCAAAGCAATTTACTTATTTTATCAGACCTAAGACCCTGTACCGCTACTCTAAAAAGGTATTTTTTCCAGTTGTGCTAAGGATGACCAATAAAGATTAAAACTAGCAGTAGAAGACCTATTTTGTGTATGGTACAGGCAGCTTATGTCCCTCTTAGCTATAGGGACTATATGAAGGCTTATGTTGGTTATCATAACTGTAAAATAAGGGCTAAAATAGGAAAAGAGAAACTGTAGAAGCCTAAAATGTTTTAGATAAATATTATTGATGCTTGCTAAGGGTTGCATCACTCTTTGCAACCGTTCAGTGGTAGAAATTTAAACAAACAAAGTATGAAACTCCAGGGTGTGACTCAAACCGTTTTTGGATGTGTATGCTTGTGAATAAATGATACCTAAATCCTGCAGTTTGTTGAGGGGAAGCAAAATATCTAGGGACCAGATTATCATAAATACTTGAATACAGGCTTTTGTCCACTTGGGCCACTAAGCAACCCAGAAAAGCAAACAACACTTGAAAAGAGAAGAACACTTGGAACATTTTAGTGATAAAAATGCCCTGCCTTTATTTTGCACAACATCCGTAGTTTGATGATGAAGAATTCTATAAAGGCAACTAGGCAAGCAACACTTGTTGTGTGCTTACAGTTTGTTCATAACATGAAATGCCTTCATTCAAAGTTGTATTCTGTTAAAGCCACCTTTGGCTTGCTGTTTTATCTATTGTATGATTTTCTGTTAGTATGTTTGAAACATTATTAACTGTGAAAAGCACTACACAATAACCGACTTGACTTAACTTGCTAGCAGGACATGATGTAATGTTTTGTGTAACGTGTCTAAGAAATCAGATGTAACGTGTCTGAGAAATCAGTTGATGTTGATGTTTGCAGTTAGAAATTAATTCTGTGCTGTCGGGCATGAGGATCAGCTGGTGCAAAGATGTCATTATATGAATATGAGTCATATCATGCTCAGTTGTGAGAGGCATAGTATGAGATGTTTTTTCCACCTTTGACCTTCCTCCCTTATTCCACAAATCCCTTTTGTGTGTGGGTGTTACTTTAACAACAGGAAATTTTATGTTTCCCCGTTGACCTTGTTTATCGTATAATATTTCTCTTTTTAAATGGCTCGCTGTTTACGTTTTTTATATTGCTTTATCCTTGTACAAATCTCAGATGTTCAGTATAATGTTATAGAATATACCGTTTTAAGCGATATATAACAAATCGGTTGAATATTTATTTTGTAAAATAAATTATATCAATGTATATGGATTACAGATAAAACATCCATATTCAGACATTCAACAGATTTAGTTTAATTCTTACGAGAGACAAAATGATCAGGTGAGTGCAAAAATCTAATTAAATATGAGATTTGATGAAATTAATTTAAATTGCAACCTCCTATAGCGTGATTTGCTTAAAAAAGCAAATGATGCCTAAGCAAGTTTTTATTAATCATACATAATAATCTAATTATTTTTTCAGAATATTTTTATTAACTATGTTAAAATTACAACATATAATGCCTTAAAACAAAGCGTTAAGTTACGTTAATAAAAATTTCGGCAGAAATAATGCAAAATATACATAAATAATTTATTCCTATGTTATAAGTATGCAATATGCAAGGTAGAGAACACAAGCATGTTTATATTTTTTTGTGTTAACTAATGATAAGTCTTATCTTTATAATCTTTACTGCCATGATGTTTAAGTGGTTTAGTGAGAATGACTCGAACTTAGCTATATGAGATGTGCTTAAAAGACATCACAACATTCTCCTTTCATGTCACTAATGAATACACTGTTGTACTGTTGATGGAAAAATGAAATGAAATAGTGAGGGTGTGAAAAGTATGTCTTATGAGAGTTTATTGTCTAAGTTAACAGCATGAGGAAACTCCATATAAGGGACTGTGCGTTAGTTGAGTATGGGGGTAGAATGAAGCGGTTTATACAGGTTGCTCGGAGATAGAACAGGTTCGCTTCTGACATCATTACCAATATAAAATGGTTGGGAGGGGAGACACCTTGAGAATTCATGAATCGCATCCGATGACGAAGGAGAGAATGAATGACAGGCTCCCACAGATGTGAGCGCATTCCACAGTGCACATCTCACTCCCACAGACTGAACAGATCATGAAACATATCATGAAATCAGGTCTGGAGTTCAGGCAGGTGGAGAAATGAGTGAGAATGAGTCTTTCCCCACCTTATCTTTCTCAATTTCACGCCATCGGCTTGAAACCTCTTACTCTGGTGCCTGTGGTATCTGTTTACGTAACATTGCTTCAGCCCGGGTGGGCTGGCCCCACAAGGGATTCGCTGTATCTTTCATAGCACGTAGGAGAGGTAAAAGGTATTTTTCAGGTTCTCCTCGACTGCATTTGAAGACCATCTTTAGGTTTATGTAGCTCTTTTATGTTATATTATGTGATTTTGAGGAAAAAATAATCAATACTTCATATTGAGTATTAACCCATGTGAAAGAAAATTGCCCTTAAATGTACTTCTATTTCTATTTTCACACACTAATTTTGTACCTAATATTCAAAAATAATCTTAAATTTAAGATAAAAACTACATTTTACGTTAAATGCAACAAGATATAAGTGTACTGAACTGTGAATAGAATTACTAGAGTTTGTACTTAAAGTAATAGTTCACCCAAAAACGAAAATTCTGTAAATATTTACTTACCCTATTGTCATTTTAAACCTTTGACTTTCTTTCGCAGAACAGAAAACAAATTATTCCAAAGAAAGTTGTTAACTGAACAGCACTGTACCCCATTCACTTCTATCGTATGAACACAAAACCAATGCAAGTGGATGGGGGCCAGTTATCAACATTCTTCAAAATATCTTCTTTTGTGTTCTGCGGAAGAGAGTCATGCAATGACAAGAGGGAGAGTAAATGTTGACAGAATTTTTATTTTAGGGTGAACTATCACTTCAACATACTAAAAATAATGTGTGAATAAAAGAGCACTTTAAGTACACTTATGGAAGTACTAAGTATAATTCAATTTTGTGCACTTAATTTTACCCGGGGAGTAATATCAGTAATATTGAGGATCACATTCTCTGTATTGTGTGTAAAAAAAAAAAACATCTGTCAAAAACAACCCATTCTGAAAGTTCTTTTCTTTCTTAAACCACTCTTATATGTTTAATAATTAAAAAGATTAATAATTAAAAAATTTAAATCCTATAGAAAAGATGTAACTATATTGATCAGGATTTATCTTCAGTGTTTAGCCATTGGTATAGCCTAGGACGCATTGCTAGATCTACTGTCCTTTCTAAGAACTCCATTACATATAATGATAGGAGACCGGATTTGTAGGTAGGAGTGTGATCTGTGCCACCAGTTATGAAGGCCAGCGGGTGCTGAGCAAGCCCTATCATTTCTGTAAGACTGAGTCATAGTGACGTCCACTTAAAAGTCTGCTTTTCTATGAGCCACTCATTTTAAAGTGCGCAGGGCTTTGACAACATAACAGCTTTCCTGTAGCTCAGTGGTAAGAGCATTGCGTCAACAACGCAAGGTCGTGGGTTCGATCCCAGGGGATTGCACATACCTATGTGTGAATGTATAGGACATCGCAATGTATAAAAGCTATATATACAATGTGTAATGCTTTGGATAAAAGCGTCTGCCAAATGCATAAATGTACATGTAAATAACAGCTGAATTATTCTTCGCTGTTGATAGCAATCGAGGTGGACCTCAATGTGCATTTACTTATGAAGATCACATGAGCATCATAACCAAATGACCATTAGCTGTACATACTACAATTGCTTCAAATCATTTGGCATGGGTGGGCACCCTGTCTCCCCAACCTAATGTCTCTGCTATACCATAGGGCAGTGGTTCCCAACCTGGGGTCCGCGAGTTCACATGAGGGGCGCAGGAGCTGACATACATTGAGATGTAATGAGCTCCATAAAATGTTCCACTTATCATTTTATTTAAAAATATTATGTATGTTTTAAAAAAATAATGTACTTACAATGCCAAGACAATGCAGTCAAAAATAGTTATATCTTATATACAATAATTATTTCAATTTCCGGCTCCTTCAGCAGACATTCACACAGGGCTTTGCCGTACCTGAACTTGGCTGTTCTCGCAATGAGACTCACGTGAGAAACGTCCTCTGTCAGTCGTCAACGTTCGTGTCAACATAAAAATAAAAGGAAAAGTAGCAGAGAAACACAGTTCCAAGTAAGGAAGGAAGGAGGCAGGAACCAGCTAACATTTAACAACTTCTAATAAAATAAACAAGCCACAAAACGAAAGTAAAATCTGTCGTCACGCCTCGCTCTTTACAAACGTAAATTCGGTGATTCTTAGTCAGAAATGATGAAAAAGTGTAGATGCTCTGACAAACCTTCAATTTAGATTTATCGATGGACAAGACAAGTCTCGGCCAGAATGTGTGATCTGTGATGAAAAAGTGGTAAACGACAGCATGAAACCAAGCGAAATGAAAAGACACGTTGTAAAAATAAGCAGTAATTGACAGCAACCTGAAAAATAACATGAACATTTGATTTATTATTCAAGTAAAAATGTCTTTGATATCTTTTAAATTACAAGTAATTAACCATTTAATTGATTATTAAATTCTTAATTTAATTAATTTATATTTACTATCTATACATGTGTGTGTGAGTAGCAATTATACGCACACGCACACATATGAGGGTTGGGGGTGCTCCGATTGTCAAATATGTACGTGCCCAAGGAAAAAAGGTTGGGAACCAGTGCCATAGGGGACCATAATGGGCCCCTCTCATTAAGGGGCCTTGGACTACGATCCTAGTTGGACAATGGACCAGTCTGTAGACCTCCCCAACAAGCTGGTAGCACGATCCTTTGTAAAGACATTCCATTGCTCATTTTAGTATAACAGACCTGATGTATAGAGTTCGGTTCCCATGGTGTCATTTCAGGGGGCTCAAAAAGGATTAGAGTAGGGAAAAGCTAAATAGAAAAGTATGACGGATAAATGTAGAGACTTTTATAAAGTGCATGTAGACACCATTTCGTTTTTTCTGCTAATCCCAACGACTTTATTTTGTTTGCAATAAGTGTTGGTGCCAAACTCAGGATAGTGGATTAACCGGAAGGGGATTCGATTTCGAACAGTAAGGGGCGGAATGAGGTGGTGCATATAGGATGTTCAGTTAAAACAGGTTTGCTTTTGACATCATTACATTTGTTACCCAGTTTACAAAAGAGACTTTCAAATACAAAGGACAGGTTGGTGCGACGAACTCTCACGCCTAGAAGCGCATTCCAGTCACTCCTCTGCTGAACAAATCACAAAAAACGTATCACTCACCCAAAACTCAATTTACACAATCCTGACACAAAACTCTTACTTTAGTGGTATATCTAGTCATCTAATATTGCCTCAGCACACCACATGTAGCAAAGGAAAGAATGTGAAGGAGGGAAGATTCATGTGAGAAGTATTTTTTAGTTCATGAGGAGTACATGTATGAGTGTTTATTACTTTTATGTGTGAAGAAATACACAACATTATACTATATATAAAAAATTCAGATGACCAACGTGATATTTTACTTACAATAACAACTTTCATCTTAATGGAGCCTTATCTTCTTAACTTGGTTTATTAAAACGTGAATCAGTTTTCTTAGTCACTTATGCCACATGACATTGTTCATGCACTGTAAAAATGTATTTGTTGTTTCAACTAAATAAGTTAAGTTACCCGGCTGCCTTAAAAAAATATAATTTCAACTTAAAAATATTAGTTATAACATGAATTTGATGCAAAATTGAATGAACAAATTTTATAGTTAAAATAACAAATCATTTTTACATTTGTCAGATGGTAATACCAAAACTGCCATTGGGTTTCAGTCCATGTGTTATTCAGGAATTTTGTTGTTGTCGTTGATATAAATCAGAAAATAAGAGTTAGTAGAGAAATAAGTAAGGGATCATTTACAGGCAGCCATTAGTTATCGCAGAAATAAGCCCTGACAGTGTGATCAAGACCAGACGCGAAGTGGAGGGTCTAGTATCAGACTGAAGGGGCTTATTTCGCAATAACAACCGGCTGCTTGTACAGTATCCCACTTATTACACTTTACTTACCACATGAAAGAAAAACATATTTTATCTCATTTTTGCCGAATGCAGACCTTCTGCAAGGAAAACTTGTTTACTTTCGGTTTTAAGGTACGATGTTCAAATGTCACGAACAGGCAATTTGGTTTAATCATGTCAAAACTCAAAAATAAGGAACCTGCAAATGTAGCGATTGGCCAATCAAAATCAAGCATTCCACAGAGCCGTGTAATAATATGAAGAAAAATAACAGACAGCTTCATATTGTTTTGTCTTTGTGGCTCATTGTAAAATTAAACCTAAAGTGTGACATGTGTTAAAGGATTTGCAAATTTGAGGAGATTTTAAATAAATGTTTTGTTTGGAATAAATATAGATTATAAAAAAAAACATTAAAAACATAATTTTCATTTGAAAATGTATATGACAACGTTGTGTTGGTGTTCCCCTGCAAAAAAAGGGCGTTGACAGATAAGAACGCACAAAGTAAGGACAACAACAATTCCAATTGACATCTGAGGTGTGGGAAATAAAGTTGTTATTGTTATGTGCAATGTTCAAAACTATTATTCTGTATGACATCTCTCCGGATGTCTGGTTGTGCCGTTGACATCTATTAATGTTTCAATGTTGAGATTATATACTTGTATAGGACCATGACAACATGGGAAACATTCTGCTAGGATATTGTATCGCTGGTGCTAGGTGTGGCTTCAGCTAGATAAAAGACTTCAGGTGTGTCTGTTTATAATACATTAAGTTATGAAACCAGATAAAGCATGTTTAGGCCTTGGGCAAGAACTAGCTTATGTTTGTATTGGAATAATGTTGTCCAAAAATAACCTTGTTTCTCCAGCAATTCACGCCACAGTCTTTTAAAAAATGACATTCTTTTCATTTTAATGAAGAGTTCAAAATAAATACATAATTGTATCAACATATATACAAACATCTACACTTCAGATTTTCTAATAAAGGTACATTTGATCACCAATTTAGATCTTTGGGAAAATTAAACACAGCGTGTAAAGAAAATAAAGGGAAAGCCCTTTGTTTCCTAAAAAGCTATGTTTGCATTCTTTGAAAAGTAAAGTCTAACTTGCAAATTAAAACAGTCGTTGTTGTAAAAATACTAAATGCATTAAAATATATACAGTATATATAGCAAAACATTTGCA
Organism: Triplophysa dalaica; assembly: GCF_015846415.1. Lineage (NCBI taxonomy): Eukaryota > Metazoa > Chordata > Actinopteri > Cypriniformes > Nemacheilidae > Triplophysa > Triplophysa dalaica. Next base: position 7,977,609 of record NC_079563.1, read on the forward strand.
TTTCTTATTCAGGGTGAACAGCAGCATAAGCAAAACAGATGGTACAAGAGACTTTTAAGTCTATGAATCATCTGCACACATAATTGAGTTGCATCTGTAAGTACAGTCCATACAAATAAAGTTCAAGTCGAAATTTAGACAGCACCTTTGTCCCACATTAACACAGTCCAGCTACGTTTGTCATACTCCCCCAGGACCTGTGCAACGCACGCTTTGTGTAAGGTGGGACTTTGCACGGCTGGTATTTCGCCGTGGTCAGGTCATCGCTTTTGGTCACAGGCCACACCGCAAGACGCTGAGGACTTGGCACGACGAAGCTCCGTCTGCTTGGCGTAAAGAACCGGATAAAGTCAGATGTGGCGTTTTCCACGGATATGTGGTAGTTTTTACCATTGTTATTGTCCACCAGCTGCACGCCGGTCTTGCCGGGTTGAAAGACCACTAAGAACTCGACTCGTTTGGCTGGATCCATCTCGGACGGCAGGGGGATATTAAAAGTAAACAAGTCCGTCTCCAAAGACCCTTTCGGTTCCCTCACGTACGTGCACTCGATGTTTTGGTGGCTTCTCCATGAATCGAAAGTTAAGCGAACGGAGACGGTCTTATCAAACTTTATGTTACAGACGCGCACCGAACCGCTCAGTGTCTTCTCTGTCACGCTGCAGCTCTCCAGCTGCACGAGGTTTTCCTTCAGACTCGCGGGGTCCGGGCACGGCTGTGGAAAGCCAAGCTTTACGCGGATCTTCCCGGTCTGCGTGGACGGTCTTTCCGCAACTTTCACTTTTTCTTCAGGTTGCGGCGTGTCTTCGGTTTCCGTCTCTGGGGGGTACGTGTTGAAGATGCGCACGGATGTGAGAGAGAGCCCTTTATCGTCCGCGAACACCACGCGCTTTTTCTTGCGCAGCGTTCCTCTGCCCGGAGGGGAGTATGAGGAGATCAAACTGGAAGAGCTAAATGAAGAGAGAGAAGATGTAGGGGATGGGGTCGAAGGTCTGGAGTATTGAAGCTCCTGGGAGGGCATGTTGACTGCAGAGGGCCTGAGAGGGGATATGCCGAGCAGATGAGACACCCGTGGGTTTGTCTGCGTATGCATGGCTAGATCCACTGGCATAACAAACTCCGGTGAAGAATACCCGCTCAATCTGTACAGTCTGTAGAAAAGAAAGAAAATAAGACTAAATTATACACGTTATAAGTGCAAGTGACAAATACTTAGTTGAAAAAAAATGCAGAATATAACGTTTAAAAAACGCAGAATGTTTACGCGTGGTCTCCGAGAAACATGGTGACAGTATTGTCATACCAAAACCAATGTTTATAAATGACTACAAGTAAAAAAAGTAAATTGTTATGAACCGTTAAACTTACTTTGTGCAGTTCATATTTCGTAAGTCAGATGAAAAGGCAGTCTTTTGATCGTGAAATGTCCGCTGTAATCGAGAAAGAAACAAGTTTAAATAAACTTTTCACATCTATAACGCAGTTAATTCAACACGAGTATTAGGAAGGATACAGTTGACAGATTGTTAAAAAAAAATTAAACAGAATAAGTGTTTGATGTCGGACTCACCTCGATCAGTAGATGAGCTGGAATGGATTATCCACCAACTTCAAACGTAGAGATGCACTCAATGTTAAGGAAATGGACGAAAAAAGATTATGCAAAGTAAACATCACATATAATCCATTTGACCTGTCTCACTGAAACCTTCGTTCAATGTAAATGTTTGTCTCCGAGTGGTTGCTCGTCAGTTTTAAAGCGCGTTCACGGGGCGGGGCTTTTCGTCATATACTCGTTGGTCAAAGCAGTGGCACAACATGTTCTAATCAATGACGTGCTATTCGCTTTTTGTAAAACTGATGTCTTGGGATTTTGTGATTTTTATTTGACGTTTTATACACAGTCCTCCAGTACCATGTTGATCATATGCACAATATGGGTAGCATGTTATTCAATGGGTAACAAGGAAATAAAAAATATAGAAAAATTAAATAGCAATCAAATTTTTATGATATTGATGATTAATTGAATGTAAGGCCAATGAAGGGCCATATATGTACATAGTATGCAATATAATTCCTTTACCCTAATGGGGACTTCTTTTGGCATTTGGCATTCCACAGGACAATAGGCCTGGATTGTCACACACAATGTATTATTTAAAAAGCATTACATAAATAGTCTGGACTAGTTCCAACCAAGAAATATTCTAAATAGGTTACATTACACATGCACAAAAGTAAATACCTAAACGGAACACAAAATCCTCAAAACACAGATCTCCACCCTGGAAAAATAAATGCAGTCTGATTGCATGATGATCCTCGATAATTGCTCTGAATATTTCCATGGTTTCTCTACAGTCTATGGAAACTGGTTAGGTTTTTTAGTTATGTAATAATTAAGTTTCATGCTTAAATCCAAGGGAGATATAACTCTTTAAACCTTTCAAAAATAGAGGTCAATGGACAGCTCAGCCATGTCTTGAGTTTTTATGGCATTGTTGCTTGTTAATTCATGCATGAAAGTGCTAAGTGATATCCTAGTCAGCAAATCTTGCTTTAAACTCTTATGTTAGCTAGGTTTAAATCAGTTTTACTAAGCCATATTTTTGTCATGACGCAAATTTTTGGCAGGAGTTATGAAAACACATTTTATCTAACAATGCAAACTTTGTACAGATAAATTAAATGTATATTTCTGAGCTTGTCAGTGGAACAGTCAGTATCTGACAAATTCAAAGAATCCAACTCCCTGAAATTCTTGCGTGTCTGTCATAGGTGTGTGCTCTCTTTCCAATTTCACTTGGGTGTTTCAAGAAGAACTGCTAGTTACATCACTTAAGATTCATAGCTGTAGCTTTAAAACTGTCATTGTTGCAGACTGAGTTGTAATAAAGAAACAAACCATAAATACTACTGCATTTCTGTTTTTTTATGAGGATAAGATAATGGAAGGTGAAAATCCTATCAAGTCAATAACGCCTTGCTTACCCTACAGTCAAATGATTACTGAAGAAGGTACATTTCACTCTACACAAATCATTGGAGGCTGATTAGATATTTTATATCTGGTTTCTGCCACTACCTTTTACATTGAGGTGAAGATTAACATCCACACGTATGCTTTAAAACAGACATGTAAAACTAGTTTTATTGTTATTGGAGTCGGCATGGAGAACATACCCAGAGAAACATGATTCATGTAAGAGTAACACTTTGTCAAATATCAGTGTGACAAATTAGTTTAGGTGATAGTTCACCCAAAAATGAATATTCTTTTTTCCCTCTTATCATTTCAAACCTTTATTACTTTCTTTCCTCCGCAAAGATATTTGGAGGAAAGCTGGTAATCAAACAGCACTGGACCCCATTCATTTCTATTGTAGAGACACAAAACCAATAAAATTGAATGGGATTTAATTAACAACATTTTCTAAATATCTTCATTTCTGTTCTGCGGAAGAAAGTCATACAGGTTTGAAATGACGAAAAGGTGAGTAAATGATAACAGAATTTAAATTATAATAATAACTATACCTTTAAATGGGCTTAACCACCATCGTTCAACCAGCACTTTCAGTTCTGCAAAAGCAGTCTTATCAAAAACCATGGTTCAATGTGAAAGTTATGCTTTGCTATTTCTAGCACCAATTTCTAGCACCAACACTTCTGGATTGAATTTTCAAAAACTAGAAAACAAACTTTGTACAGTAGTTCTTATTTGGAGGACATTTAGGCTAACACAGGAATGTTTATCTTTAAGTGTGTAGTAGAGTTTTCTTCTGTGTAACCTATCGTCCAACTGCATCCATTTTTTTTGTCAGAAAACTTTGAACAACGTATTTTGCATAAAATGCACACAATTTAGTTGTTTTTCACAAGTTTTGCTCATACTGAAGACGTTTGACCTAACCACACAATTCGTCTTGACAACAAAACAAAACATCAACATTAGTAGGTGTGTACATTTTTTATGCATTGTATCATGAATCGAAGGAGAAGATTAGGTGGATCTTTTAAGCGGGTGTGAAGCTTAGAGCTAAGTTCCCATCCAACAAGTTCAGTCACTTTTAATGATTTCTGTCTTTAAGATCCCATTAGCCTTCATATAACAAATGAGAAATAACTCTTTCTTAATGCTTTTACATAATTAATATACTGTATATGTGTATGTGTATTTGTATTTGCACCTGAACTGAGCTTATGTGGTTATGGTGACGTGACCTAAATTGTTAAAAAAAATCCGTAAAAAGTCTGGTTTCCACTTTCCAGACAATTTTTGTCAAATAATGGGGAAAACTGTTTCACAAAATTATATTAAATAAGCCAATTTTACGGTCGAAGTATGTTAAATTACAGTATATTACTGTTGATAATTTCTCATTAAACTGCTGAAATACAGATAAATTATATCAATATACATTAAAAAGCAACTTTCCCTCAGGGTAATCTCTGTAAATTTAGGATTTTTAAGTTATTTTATAAAGCCTCTCTGTCTATCTACACATTTTAAATGTATAATAAACAATAAAGTACAAAAAAAATCTAATGTTTGTACATTTATGTCTTTAACCAGTTATAATACAGATAAATATGATTAAAATACACAAAATGCAGCTGTAAAACCTATATTACTGTAAATTAAAAGTAGAAGTTATTTGAATCTATAATGAAACTCTCAGGTCCCAATAATTTCCTGTTAAGTTCTTTACAAGTAAAATAAAAAACACTACATTAAATACTGAGCTGTAGTTTAGTTTGTAACTTCAATGAAACTTTTTTGGGGGAAAACGCCAAAAATATTTATTTTTGAAAATGTTCACTTGACAGTGGGAATAAAAAATGAGTACATCAGATTCAGAACATGAAAAATAGCTACATGCGAGGTATTCAGTAATTACACATATAGACATTAATTGAGCAATTGGAGTCATATAGATTACTTGTGCTGCCTATAAGTGACTTGGATTGTCTCAGTTTTGGTCCCGCTCACTGTCATTGTATGCCTTCCAAAAATCCTGAAGTTATCTGAAGAAAGAAAAACATACATCTTAGATGGCATCAGGTGACCTTTTTATCATAAACACATTCAGTTTACTTACAGCAAAACCTCCTAAGAGTTACTTTTGCCGTAACAAATCTTGCAGTCACAGCGGACCCAGAAGGACCAAACAAGTTAGTAATAAATGATTTTATAGGAAAATGTTACAGTGTAGATCAAATTGTATTTATTGCCACTGTCAAAGTAATCGTATGGTATCAAATTACTTGTCCATCTTCTGCAATGTAGATTTTAAACATTCTGTAAATTATTACTTAAAGCCACAATATGGAATATTTGGACCGCTAGTTAACGCACTTTCGAAACCACAATAAAAGTCGAAGCTAAAGCTAGGAGAGTGGAATTATGGGACATGACGTTATCACCAACCGGAGGCGTATATGGATATCGCCCATCATGTTCACGGATGGGGTAGTGAATTAATTTTATTTTATGTCATCGTAATGAATGTAATGAAATACTGCGTTAGCTCGCGACTGATATTGGACTTTGTTTATTGATTTGGTAGCGTAATGCTAGACAGTTTTACATGTTTAAAACAGTCATACAGTCGTCGTTTAAAAAGTAAATTGGAACGAGCCCACAGTATTTTTAAAAGACATATACTATATTTCATAGGGTAACTGCATTCATAACTATTCATACAATCTGTGCATGAGTATTTCGTGTACAATAAAAAAAAAATGCTTACCTGTTTATTAAAACACATGCGAGAGCGGAGTCTCTGTCAAGTCCAAGACGGTCACGAAGCTCTTTCCATTAAAAAATCGCCACATTGATATTAATCCTTGTTTTATTTCTTAGTTTGTCTCATTTGGCCTACGTTTATACTTTTTGGGGTTTCCTTTACTTGCCAATGAGTAATCGTGATCCATAATAATAGAACAACAGATGCTTTGTCCCAGATGATGTATAACCACTTCCACATTTGCGTGTTTGTGTAGTTTCTACAACCGGAAACTGAGGGTAGTGCGGAGCAACGGATATTATGTCACTGATATGCGACAAATACAAGGGAGACAAGGGACGGGCCATTATTTAAAATAGGAATTTCTCTGGATTTGCACATTCTTGGGAACATTTGGGATAATGTAAGTACACAACTGATGAAAATGATTTTTGGACATTTCATAACAAAATTCTTCCATATTGTGGCTTTAATTACATTTTTGGAACTGTAGTAATACTATAAATTGTTTAAAAAGACATAACAATTCTGTAATATTAAATTATGGTTATTTTAATAATCATCAGCAAAAATCTGTAAATAAATAGGGCATTGTTCAATAGAAAAAAGGCAAATTCTGTAAAAAAGTCATAATTTTATTACTTGTTTAATTCAGTGAATAGTTTATTGGTCTCCACCTTACTGCACCACTCTTTAAGAAAAGTATAGCACAGGAACCGACAAACAAAATCGAAGCGGTAATTGGCTGTGCAGCCGTCAGTGAATCTATCATTTTAGTCTGTAAAACCACTGCATGCCCACTGATTGAATAGAATCAATAGGAATTGCCTCAGCAAACTCGGGTGATCAATTCTGCTCAACAGGTAGAGCGTTATCTGGGAATTCTCATTTATTGGAAAGGCAGCGCTGGCAAAGCAAATGTCACCATCTCTGCTCTCCAATTCCACTGCTAATCTGTGCATTGATCTGTGCAGGTGCCGAACCTTTGTGCACACTTTGATTGTTTTCACATTTCCAGTTAGGCTGCAGGAGAGACATGAGAAGGTTAATGCTGTCCGTCGAGTTCGTGTCGTGTCACTGAAATGACAAACATATTAGTGTGACATCAGCACGGCTCTCAGCGGCCTTCGTTTCAAATACAGTTTTAAAGGGGAGATATGACATGGCTGAAACTGGTAACAATGTAATTACCATTTGTTTTAGATGTAAGGCAATGTGTATACACGATTTAAGGTTTAAAATCGCTTTATTTTTCACACACTGTGCATTTTTGTATCTCCTCTTCCCCCGACTCTCTGAAACTCACATCACTCTGAAACGCGAGGTGTGCTATGATTGGCCAGTTAACCAGTGCGTAGTGATTGGTTGAATACTGCATGCGTGTGAGGGAAATGTTACGCATCTTAACATATTTGGAACATCAGGTCCCAAAGCAATTGTACATTAAGGCGTCTTAGTCAAATCATACCACGAACTGATGTAGATTTGTGGGGGTGTGGTAACACAAGGTGTTTCAGGCAGGTCTAGGTGAGCATTCGCTTTTAGATAGAATTCATCTTTTGTTGAGACTCTTTCCTTTTTTGCAATTTTACGTGTCTAATGCATGCATGGTCAATTAACATATAATACACCAAAGACACAGAAAAATATGGATCTACTCCAGACACAAGCAGATGCGATAACAGTAAATTGGAGATGTTAGGTTGCTGTGCGGTTGTATAGAAGATCTCAAAAGAAACGCTTAAAATAAGTGCATACTACAAACTGCATTCTGTAGAGCAGTTTGTCCGTTTAGGGGCACTGTAGAAACAACATGGTGAATTCCAGCTCAACCTGATTTTGCCAAGTGGTCCATGTCCTCAGGAAAACATATTTTGTTGACCCAAGGACAACATTTTTATAAATAAAACCTAAGCCCACACCAAACGAACGGCGTCTTGTAGTACCATCCCAAAAAGGTAAAAAATCTCTCTCGCGCACCTTCTCCGGATATGTTACACCTATGTGGAATGATCTACCTGCTGCTACAAGATCTGCAGATTCTGTAGCCATCTTTAAGAAACGTCTGAAAACGCATCTCTTCCGTCAACATCTGACTGATCTGTTCTGACTCTATTTTCTTCAATACTCTTTAAAGAAAAAAAAAAAAATGAATGGTTCTGTATACTGTGTAAGGTTATATGAGACCAGTCTTCTTTTTTGACGGCACTTATGCTTTTGTTGAACTTATGCTGTCCCAATTGCTTCCATTGCCTACCCCACGTGTAAGTCGCTTTGGATAAAAGCGTCTGCTAAATGACTAAATGTAAATGCAAATGTAAACCCTAACCATAACTTACCCCTAAAATCAGAGGGACATGATAAGTGAAAAACAATGGTCTAGAAGCACCTTATCCTGGTAGGAAGATTAAACTTAAAATAAACTGTAAACTTATTTCTGAAATCTGATTGGTTGATTTAAATGTTGTCCCAGGGTCAACATGATGTTGTCCTAAGGATTTCAACCACTTGGCAAAAACAGGAGAGCCGTGAATTCCATGTCAGGGGATCCGCAGTCTATGTAGATAGAAATAGTAATTCTAAGACAATACAAAGAACACTTCATTACTGTACGTAAGGTCTTTACACCTTTGAAGACATAGTTATGTATATAAAATTACATTTCTGCCAATAGACCCTGCACATAGTCTACTGCCTGGCATAACTGTCTTGCACTTCATTTTCTCAAATAAGTCCTCATAAACTTTCCCAGTGGTAAACCAGTTTTTCCTGTAACAAGAAATTGTACAGAGAAGTATGTACCCTACTTTAAATAATCGACTCATTAATTCTTGCTTTATCACTGCTAAAAATATGGAATGTGCTATGTGGATGAGATATTGTCTAGGATTAAATTTCAGGTCAGATTATGCAAACTCTTATAGCAAACATTATTCCACCCAACCTATTTAAATGAATCTGTCGATCTGCGTCATTCCCGTGTGTCACCATGTGATGGCAGCAAAGCATCACATTAGCAAAAGCATTGCACTGCAGCATAGGAAGCAGTTGAAACATGTAAGATCTTACAGTACATGCTTGTTTACGTCCTAGCACGTTTGCTCGATAAAGATTGGTCAGTCGTGGCATTCTTTGTATAATGGCCTCTGACTGTTGTCCCATGCAGCCAATTTTCTTACCGATGGGCTAATTTCATGTCTTGGAAATAACAACATAGTCTCTTATAAAACCATTTGAACTAAAAACAGTCCATTTATCTATTTGGTGCAGTATATTGGCATGAAATAAGAGGGATTACAACTGGTGATTATTATAAAGCCCCTTAAGATGTTTTTAAATTGCTTGAGCATTTTTAACTGTAATAGGCAATTTGATCTCTCACCGTTATAGTGTAAAATGACTTTTAGACAACAGGTCTGATGAATGAGTTGATTGATCGCAGCATCCTGTGAAAAGTGAATCAGACGTTGCGGTGCAGAATCAGCATCAATATGTTTTCACAGTAACAGCATGAGCTGAATTCAAATGTTCATGGCTGTGCCGGTATGAACAGTAGACAAATGCAATTTGTACAGCGTTCACCACACAGCTTCAGGACTTGGGTTGATTTTTATAAAAACGAACAGTTTTCAACAGTTTTTCCAAAATGTTTAAAAATTAATTTCCATCTTCATGACGTTCAGAGAACTATGACTTCACAGCTAGATTTCCAAAAACATTAAACATCCTTTAAACATTAATTTTCCCTCAATATGTTCAAAACCTGTATACATTTTGTTGTTCTGTTTAACAAAAAGAAAAATATTTGTAAAATGTTTGTAACCAAACAGTTCCGGACACTGTTGATTGACGTAGTACACAAAAACTACTTCAATGGAAGTCAATGGTGCCCCAGAATGAATATCCACATTCTTCAAAATATCTTCTTTCGTGTTCAGAAGAACACAGAAATGTACGGAGGATTGGAACAATTTAAGGATGAGTAAATGATGACAGAAATGTCATTTTTGGGTGAACTATCCCTTTAAAGGCTTCACCGATAGGCCTTTTCTGTAAAGTGTTTCCATTACTCGCTTTCATTTGCAAACCATTTAGAATTTGGCTTTCATTAGCACGTTAGCAGAGCACTCTGGGAAATCACAGCTCATCCTCTCCCACTCTTTACTAAACACTGACAGCTGTCCGCTCGTTTCTCTTTAGGGGAAAGTAAATCTTACATCATTGCGTATGGGTTGTTTTTGTGTGAAAACAGCACTGTGGATGCCAACGCAATGTTAGGTCCGAAGATTTAGCAAAGTCTTAGCGGTTAATGATCTGGGTGGTTACAGAAGGGTTGTAGGTTCAAACCCTGCGAGAGCAAATCAATGAACCATTGTGCCCTTGAGCAAAGCACTTAACCTCAGTTTGCTTCATGGGAGTTCCGTGTAATAAGTGTACAGTAAATTACTTCGGATGACAGCGTCAGCTAAATTATAAATTAGCAAGTAAAGTTTAGTGCTCAGCTGGGAGTCGTGAACTTTCCTTTTTTTTATCTATGCAGCTGAAGCTCAGAAGTGTGACAACTTGGTTGTCTCATCCTATATTTTTAGCTCGCTTTCATTCGAAGCCATTTACAAAGGGTTTAAGGAAAAGGTAATGAGATTATTTCAAAACACATTACCCCCAAACCGGAGGGACCCGAGATTTCATCTTGATTTGAAATGATATCATCAAAATTGCATTCCGTCGCTTTTAAATAATGCAGAACTTAATTGCTTGAGAAATGAGAGGGATGTGCGTTGGGAACTGAGATTCGAGGGAAGCTTTCCAGCTGGTTCCTGTAAGCAAACTTCTACTACAAATGCTCATTAAGGTATTATTGGACTGATAATATACATAAACCTGTTTGCATTACAACATATGGGCTTCTGATGAAGTGAGAAATTTCTTAATCAGACTTTGGCAGCTGTATGGTAGGTATTAACTTTTTATGCGTATTCGGTACCGAGCGCCGGTGGATATGGTGTTTACGATGGTTTTAAACAACTTCTAGACACTCATTGAATTGTGAGGCTGGAACGGAGGAAAGATAAAGTCAAAGAGGAAGTGAAGTTTCACCCATTTGCTGTTGGAAACGTGTGAAAGCACTTTCTATAGGCACTTCTCTTGTGCCTGGTGGGTGACTGCCATTGAGTGCTACCTTGGGCTTTTGTTCAAGGGCTGTGAAAGGTACTGTAGAGGAGATTGTTTTCGGACAAAAGGTCCCACACAGCAACAGGAGAGCCATGATAGGGCCCGTGACTCATGCACTCCGAGGTAAATGCTGAGCGTAGAGGACTATAGTGCCGAAATTGGTTTTGATGTGAATTTTTATTCTTTGGTGTAGATGTTTTTCAGTCGTTTTGGTTCGTTGTCATTTGCTTCTTCTGTGCGCTCTGTATTCATACATTTTTGTGTCTCAATTATATATTTTGTATCTCCTCTCATTAGGAACATCTGCTAAAAATTACACGATTTAAACGATAAGCTATTTCATACTTAGGAACGATGAGAAACAGCATTTTATCCTAATGAGAAATTAGCTGATAATTTAGACAAATTACATATTTGTAAAGCAAAACAAACAAAACACCCGTCTAAAATGCACACGTATGTGCCATGATAAGACATGACATAGACTAAACCCTGACCAGGCATCATTAGTGCCCCTTCACCAAAACACACCAAATTTATGATATAACCCAACTAAACTGATCCTACTATTCAATAAATCACTTAGACGGGCTTTATACCAGGAGTTGGGCGGGGAGTATATTAGACGTGTCCTCATTACTCCAGGTATATGAACATGACAGATGCAAAAGAATGTAATTTACTTCCCGCAATTTACAAAAGTTTGGCAATCAGGTCAGGGGGCAGGAGACACGGAACGCGAGGATGGGCTTCGCAGCGCTGCACTCGGAAAGCAGAGAGTGAAGACAGGCACTAAGTGATCTAAATGAGGAACTGCTACAGCACAGCTGTTGATCCATTAAGAGTCTCCTAAAGGAGCTCCACAAGGGGCTCCTGTTGGAAACCAAAATGGGGATGGTGCCAGAGGACCTGTCTGTTTTCCAAAGCAAACCGTTTGCTTGTAAATAAAGGAATGTATCCTTTGGCGTTGCTCGTGGAAAGAAGACTCTTCCCTGTCACAGGACGCCAAACATTTACGTTTAATCATATAGCAGATGCTTTTATGCAAAGGAAGGACAATAGAAGCAATCTGTTAAACAAAACTTTTAGCACATTATGCATTATTTTAGCGCAGTATGTTCATTTAGTGTTCTTTGCGTTTTAAATAGATAAAAGGGACAAGGTTGAGTTAAAGGGACAGTTCACCCCAAAATAAAAATTCTGTCATCATTTTGACTACCACAGTAGGAAAAATTTCAATGGTGGTCAAAAGTGCACCAGAACTGTTTGCTTAGTACATTCTTCAAAATATCTTCTTTTGTGTTAAACAGAATAAAGAAATTAGAAAGGACATTAAAGAAAGGACATTTTTCCTGCTAGGGTAGTCAATGGTGACCAATAAAATCAGGAAAGAAACGTTTTGCCCTAGGATCGACTTGCAGTATATCTAAAACCCGTAACCTTTTTAAACTAACCAGACGTGATCTATGAACTGAACAGCAGGAGGTGTGTTGTCCTTAACATGCCAATCATGATTGTAGCCGTGCAATCACAGCCGTTGCAGGCAGCGCCCGATCATGCTTTTGCTTTGGGTCGATACACTCTGACAGCCAGGTCAAGACATGGTAAAGGAAAAAGAAGAACGTTCTTCATTCTGCTTTTGAAAGCGTGGTATTCATCTCAGAACGTTGTTATGCGGGCACATATCAGGCTGAAATGTAACCATAGAGTACAAAGCAACTCCTGGTACCCTGGGAACATTTCGAATGAGGTACTTTTCCCTGTTTTACAACACTATGCATTATGAGTCTTTTTGATAATGTTAATAAGTGTCAAGGTGTTCTAAGCGGTAATGTGTTTTTTAAATCTAACCATGTTCTCGCTGGCTAAAGATATATTGGCTATGAGTCATTCTTTTGTTGCTGTTCCCTTTTAGCAGGCCGGACCAATTAGGTGTGGACATTATATCTGACAAATGTAGATGAATGTAGAGACCATCCAAAGGCCGAACACAATGATTCATATATATAAGTGGCAAGACAAGCGTGTCAAGTGATTGCGATAGTATTCTGGAGCACTCCAGGCTTAAAAATGCAATTGGCTCAAGGAATGAATATCGTCCACTTTGATTCCACCACAAGCCGGGCTCACTTTCAACCTCTGACCTCCCGAAAGAAAGTATTCTTTGAGTAATTGGATTCGTAAATAAGTTTTTTTTCCTTCGCTCCCTGTCATGATGATTGCGGTCATTGCCCAGATAAACCGCAATGGCGGTGGACCGATCCTTATTTGGGGAGTGCGTTTGGGGATGATGAGCCGGATGGAGTCTCCGGGATTGCTTCGGCTGAGACCTGACCTTCCACCACAGGGCTGCTGGAAAAGCGAGATGAGTTTTCTTTCCAATCTCGCAGGCCATTTTCCTTTGAGAAAAATACTGTGAAATTTGTAGTCTGTCTCTCTTGGGTGCAAAAGAACTCAGTATTCCATGGATCTGTGTGCTCGTGGCAAAGCCACGGCTGTAGAATCTATAAAAATGCGTTGGGACCTAAGGACCAGTTTTTGGTGAGAGGCAGCTCACACATTTCGTAAATAAAATAGGGTTACAGTTTAGTATTACTGTTAAATATTCTCTGCTGCTTTATACAGCATTCCATAATCTGCTCGAATGACCGATGCATTGCAAAAACACATTTCTTAGTATTTTTATCTTGTATTTTAAATTCATAACATGATAACATTCATAAAATTCTTCAACATGGGCCTTTATTACTTACGGCAATAGTTCGTTATTTTTGTGCAATCTTTTTATTGACTTTGTATACAATTTACTCAAAAGGCTTGATTTGGGTTTGGTGTAAACGCAGCATAAGATATTAAGTTTTGTTTTATTAAAAAAACTAAACAAAAATGTATCAGTTTATGATTAAAACAAGAAAAAAATCTGCCAATGGGGTAAGAAAAAGAAACTTAAATTAAATACTTAACAAAGAGGTAAAGTTTTCTTATCAAATTCTTAATTCCTTATAAATAAAAACAAATTTTCTTAATTAAAACTTAAAATAAAACATATTTTATCACTCTCTTGGTAGATATATTCTCGGCGTTTAGTGTGGGACTAGCTTTAAACCTTGTTTGTGAATCCGGACATATTTTCTTTCTATCTATTTTCGTTATTTTTCTGCTGATTGTTATGTATCTTTATTTAAGAATTGTTATATTTTTGAACTAAAATATTATAAAATGTATAATATAACACCTACTGTAGAAAATAATTTTCATCACACCCTCCAACACCATAGCCGAGCGGTTTACACATGATATGTGTTGACTGGTCCCTTTAACACAAAACACTCTTTGTGGACCGCTGTTGCAAACCGAGACACCAAACATGTTAATTATAGGGAATGGATTTCCATACCTCTCCGCTACCCACGTAATGATATTTACTGTCAAAATTTAACAGAGGGACTTACAGAATGTTGACAATGGTGTCAAAACAAGTGAATATGATGTTGCATTGCAGCAGCCTGGCTGGTGAGCGCACGGCCATTTCGCCTGCCTGGCTCTGTTTGAGTTTTGTGTAAGCACACAGAGAGCACCGCGCTCCCTCTGGGGGGTTTAATGCCTTTAATGGGGTTTATCCTAGACTAAGACAACCAGATTGGGAGAAGTGCGGTACCTGAGGGGTAAACAGCAAAGCAGAGAAGAAAGGGATTTTGCAGATAAGCAAGTCTTTGGTTTATCATGCGTAAAGTCGTATGTGCATTTAACACTCGAGTGTTTTCTCAATTAACCTCAGCGATTGGGTAATTCCTTGTCATGTTAAGCAGATGTTCTCTGCAGTCGGGTTTGACGGTTTAATGATAAAGCTATTGTCAGCTATACATTCAGATTGTACATTACTCTGCTGTATCGCTGTTTGTAACTATATTTTTGAGTGAAAGAGGAAGTTAAAAGTAAATATGTAGGATGCTGGGCTGTTGAATATTCGCTTTGAGTTTTACGATGCATCACAATGGTGATTTGAACGATTACTGCATCGATGTATAAAAACTGGAGATGCATCATTACCAAATTTCTACGCCGATAGGAAAGCCGATTATTCATATTGATATCTGCAGATACGGATAGTTTATTGGTTATATTAACCCGCATGAACTTAATTCTAAAGATTAAATTAATATTTGGTAAAACTTTCCTTGAAGCATGTATGTATAATGCATTATAAAGGGTTATTAAAGTGTAAAATGCATAATAATTCTTCATAATGTATTATATGTAATGGTAAAGAATTATACCTCATTTAAAATGTGTTGTGTAATAATGAATTGCTAAGTGTTATAATGCATTAACTGTAATAACAATTATTTTTAAGACATTACAGTGCATTAAAAGGTGCATTACAATGCTTTAAAAACTACTTTTACTATGTAATATACATACATGCTTCAAGGAAAGTGTTATCGAATATTTCATAACTATGAATGTTATTAATTCACCAATTTGATGTTCAATATAAATAGTCGTTATATGATGTTTCTTAACATTTTATATACACAAAGCACATATTCCTACTATGTTTTGTGTCCTCTTTTGATAGATAGGCTATATAGCCCTGATCATCGGTTGTTTTGCGATAATTGGCGAATTAGATGAAAAATCGCTTTTGTCGACCGATACCACTATTAGTTTTAGTAGTTTTTTTAGTAATTTTAATGCTGGGCTTTCAGTAATATTAAAAATTGAGGATGCAACGTGTAATCGGGGATTATAACCGTGAAAACCGTGATCAAATTGAATCGTGAAACCAGTGATGCTTCACATCCCTAATAAGATGAGGTTTGGGTTCATCCATCAAAAATTTATAGAATTGATTTATATTGGCATTTGAAAAAGGAAGTTGTTTTAGACAGAGATACGTTTCAAAAACTATTTAAGTCAGCATCAGTAACCAAGAGGGACATGCATCAACATATTTCACAATAGTGCTCCCGCATTCTAGTCATGGCTTTTCTTGATTCTTATTCCCATCTCTCTTACCCTGTATGATTTCCTGTCATTCGTCATAAAATTGTTTGGGGGGTAGTGCACATGTAGTAAGATTTGTTTTGATTTCATGAGATTTGATTTCTTTCATTAAAATGAACTGAATAAACAACATCAATTTTAGAATATATATATTTTTTCTGATTAAATGCTGTAAGCAAATCCGAAACGGACTTTGCCAGCAAATGAAGAGACCGGCTCTTTTAGATTCTTGATTTACTTTGAGATATTCAAACTCCAACACTTAAATTAAATTCCAGTCTGTGTACTTGGACTCCACATTGCATTGCTGACTCACAGACGCATCGGGCTTATTTTGACAGATATTGTACTGGCAGTATCGACCTAGATGTGATTTGATTGGATGTCCTCTAAGAGTCGGTCGACACGTGAGCGTTTAGTGGGCTGTTGCCTATCAGCTGGGTTTCAAGCTCACATCTGGCGCTGTCGAGGAGCAGGCCGGCAAAGCCTTTTAGATTATACTCGGCTAAAGAGGGTTGACACACACACCAACACAAACACGGACATACACAGACCTTAGCATGCCAGGTCTCAAGATTGGATTGTAGAGCGGGCAGTGTGGCAGCAATTTATCGAAGTGTCACTGGCGGACCGGAGTCCTGCCGGACTGTCGTCGCAACCATAGATGGCTATCCTTGACCCGGGCGCACCTCTCCGCAATTCCCCCGATCTCCAGGCCCCTAAACGGATTAACTCAGCAGCTGGCTCAGGGAACAGTCTCGCAACCATCTCTACATCACACCCCTCCTCTCTCCTTTCTCTATCCATCCCTCCCATAACTCCCACCCACCCTTCTTCTCCTCCGCCCCACGACGTGCCAGCCCGGCGAGGGATTTACTCGCAATTTCATTTTCTCCTCACCTCTCCAATTTATCCCGTCCTTCCTTCTGACAGAATTCTTTTCTACAGAGCCAGTGACTCATGCATTGTCTGTCTCACTCTCTATCTGTCTGTCTCCCTTACCTCTGTTTATCTTCTCCCTCTCACATGTCTTCCAGCACAGCATCCAACATAAAGAGAGAGTGCAGAAGGTGGTTTCCCTCAGAAAAATCGTTGCCTATTCCTTTTGAAACGGGAGGGCTCTTTGCGTAGCATCTCCCGCGAGAGCACTATAGGTGCGGAATATCATTTCCCATCCTCCATATGAGAGATATTTGACATATCTAAAGATATGAACACTAACCCCTTTGTCTGCTGTCTCGGAAATGGATATTGGGTGAAGATGGAATACCTGGGTGAGGTTTACCCCATAGGATGTTGCAAATGGGTTGCCTTTGCGTTAAATCAAAGCAGCAGCAAATTTGGACTTGAAGATGAAAAAGATGCCTTGGTGTAGGGCAGCGCCAACAATTTTGCTTAATTGCTCTGTATAAAACTTTGATTCATGTTCTACTTGGCTCACCTTTTGTAGCTTTTTTTAGTTTCGGGCCTGAAATTAATTCACCCCCACCACCGGCTACTTGCTTGTTCCAATTAGACTGAAGCAAGTCAGATGAGCTGCTGTATGTGCAGGACAAGAATAAAAGGGCAGGCGATACAGTTGAGTATGTGATCTACATATTTTAGAAATATTCTCTTTTGTGCAGAACATGTGCTTTGCTGTGCAAACTGCTTTAATGTAATGGCTGCCAAATTGTAATGAGTGGTTGTTAGCATGTTGCTGTGTTGCACTTAATGTATAGACCATTTCATTGGACGCATATGCACTGCAGTTAACTTGTGGTCTGTGTTTGGCTAGTGTCTAATATATCTCTTTATGTTAAAGCGGGCATAACACACAGGGTTTCTGCCAATCTCATATTAACCTTGAGTACCTATAGAGTAGTATTGCATACTTTGTATCTTCGAAGAGTATTTAGTTTGATCACATTTATAAAAGCTGTGCGATTGTTTCCGCAAACAGGCCGTGCCGAGTGCTTTTCCGGGAGAATTGTCCAATAAGGTACTAAGAAAAGTTGTTACAAAACAGTTTTATATGTTCGAAAAAAACTTTACGATACCTGTACGATCGCTAGGGGAATGTATCGAGCACAGAAATACTATGCAATACGCCCAACTCGTTTTTTGACAAGTTGACCATGTTAAGCATGAGAAGATGGTATGTTTAACATTTTAAAGAAGTCAGAATGCACATAACACCGTTACAGGGACGCTTTATTATTAATTTGTATTATTATTTGATTGTATTATAGTTGTATGAAAGGGAAGGTAACATACACAGTTTCTGCCAATCTCTATAGAGTACTACTGCATACTTTGTATCTTCGAAAAGTGTTTAGTTTGATCAAATTGATAAAAGACAGATAGAGCTGTACGAATATTTTACGAAAACAGGCGAGGCGTGAGGGCGTGGGGAACTATAGCATGAGCACACTATACATCATCGCATTACCCCTGCATTACGGTTGGGCCGATAGATGATGGCATCATCCATCGTCGATGGCTGACAGACATCACGATGTTGAGCCGGCATCGTGATTTCCCAGCCAAAATGTTGACAGCCAAAGCAGAGTTCAAAGTAAGTCATTCTGTGCATGTGTCGAGCTCCTCCATTCCCGGTAATCCGCGGTTGAGTATGACACTGGTGGGCTCACGATCTACTCGTCCTTCCACATGAAATATCAACTAGAAGAAATTCCAAATTTGCAGGAGTACTTGTAAAAATGCTTGAACTGTCTTAAAAATTAATCGCAAAATGTCGCAGTCTGGAGCCCTGATATAATTTTGGGCAAATGGCCATCTAGCAAACTGATATACCCCAACCACGCCTCGCTATCGTCCATCGCGATGTTTCACTGTAGGAATCGTAAGTTGCCAATTTATTAGACATCGCCCAACCCTACCCTATATAACTGTTGATTCAAGTTCAAGTTCAAGTTTGTGTTGTTTACATAATGCACGTATGCTTCAATTGCCAACAAAACACAGACATTTGACTCAGGTTCACTTACCACATGCGGTTCTTGTCCGGCATCTTTTAGTGCTGGGATCACTTCAACTATGAGTTTCAAACGCTCTCCAATTCCAGTGTTATATCCACCATTTTTATAACATTCCTCACCGAAATGCAGTGAACAAACAAACACAGCTGAACTTCTTCCAAGCACATTGATGGGCGTGCTCTTTCTCTCGCTCTAGCTAGTTGACATGTGCGCCTGCTATTTCACTCGCTCTTGCTGGTTGACTCATGGGCGTGCTCTTTCTCTCGCTCTAGCTGGTAAAAATCGAAGTGTCGGAGCAAAAATTGCATTTCTATCTAAAAGCGAATGTTCACCCAGACCTACCTGAAATGCCTCATGTATTCACACCCCCACAAATCTATGACAGTTCGTGGTATGATTTGACTAAGACCGCCCACATGTATACGCAAGTAAGGCGGGCGTACCTGTCAGTACATTTACTTGGGAACCTGATGTTCCAAATATGGTAAGAGGCGTCAATATAATAAGGTTAATATTATATAGTAACAAGTTAGCTTTGGATTGAATTTAGAAATTAAATTGAACATAAAGTAAGTAAAACTGAAGCAGATCTTCTTTGTACTTATAATAAGAATTTAGTTCAAAGTACGGTTAATGGTATGTAATGTAAAAAAAATCGAAATAGGAACATAGTTGTATACTTAAAGTGCAAAAATAACATACAAGTGGTTATAAATAACCAAAAAATAAATGATACCTATGTCTTAAGAAAACGTACAAGTATTAAGGCCATTAATATAACAAGTATAAAACCAAAACTAAAAATGTGCTACAAGTATTGAACTGGTACTTTTTGTCTAGTTACAGTATAAATATAAAACTAGTTGTGTAATAGCAGTTCACTTAAGAATACTTGGAATACTCTGGTTTAGGACAATATTAGGACAAAAATGACTCCCCCTGTATGATATTGTGTAGCCTAGTGTAGATCAAGTCCATTCAAGTCTTTGAGATTTTTGGGCTTGTTGTATCATACGGCAGACGATTGAAAGAAAAGTTGAACACTGAAGGTTAGGAGGTTTGTTTAAATCCCTTACCCTAGTATGAGCAATAATAATAAAAACACATTATCTACTACTATGTTTCTCTTAAACGGCAACATATGATTTTGATGGACACATAAACAGCCATGAGGAAATAGGGGGTGAGTAGGAGGGTGAGAGAGAAATAAATATGTCCTAACAGTCAGTCATCTCATCAAACAGATCGACACACATCACTCACACTCTGTCAGAGTTGAAACAGGGCGAGCGAGGAAGTGAGAAAGCAAGAGAAAGATAGAGAGAGACGTATTTGTGTGATGGATCAGTGGATCGCACACCGCTGCCCCAGCTGGTCGGCTTAATGAAATGTGTCCCATGACAAGACAGAGTAAAGTGATTTAAACCAAGCCAGCCAGGCTCCTTCCTCCACCTCAAATGAGCCTAGAAATTGTCTATTTTCCCACTTCAGCATGTACACCCCGTACTTGATTTTGCATAATATTTAGATAAAGTAAATGAAAATTGCTTTTTGTGTTTGACAAGCTGCTGGATATTTGAATACGCTCCCTAATAAGTCCAAAAAAACAACAGTCAACAGTAGCGCACACGCAGCGTTTGTAAGTACAGCTTTGATATTTTAATTCACCTGAGAGAAAACGTGGATTCACATAAAGTGGCATCACATTTGGCCCCAAGGGGGAAAAGCATAAACATTTCATGTGTTTGCGGGGATAAAAAAAAGAAATTTCATGTCCTCTGCTGTTCTTTCCAATGGCTTGTTCTGTGAATGACAGTCTAGAGAAGAGAAAACTTGAATGATTAAAGTGTCATTGCTTACCAAGGACGACCAAAAAAAAAGAAATGACCTTAGTTTTGCTACATACATGCACGGTTGCATATCGTCCCTGTTCTTCCAAAATCACAGATGTTTAAATTCACTGTTTTTAAGGAAATGGAAAAAGGCTCTGTACTGTATAAATGAGTGAATACTGTGTTGTCAAAGTTGACAAGCAATTTGAAATACACAAAATGTGAGGGAAGGATGGTTGTCTCTAATGTGGTGAAAGGTGAGAATGATTATTGGAGGCAACAGAATCCTCATTGGGGCACAAAACACTTCAAGTAATTTTCTTGTAATAAAAATATATAAAACACCACACTGAACTTTGTTTAACATTTCACTATGATTTGCTGTGGGCCACATGAGTATGTAGTTCTGGAAAAATAAAAATGCCAAATTAGAGTAAAAATAGAAGATTCCCAATAAAAAATGATAACACTAGAGAACTAAATGAATAAATGACATAAATCAAAAATTATGAAATGATAGAATAACACAACTAGGATGTGATTGATACTGAGAAATTATATTTTGGGTGGGTCCCCAAATTGGGATTCAATCCCTGGTCACATCAGGGCAACAAAGCCCCCCTCAAAACAGAATTTGAATCTACTCTCTAAAACTTTGCTGTAGTTTTGCAGCACGTTTGCCAGTAACTTACTGAAGATTTAATTTACAACTCTGTTTTAAACATAAACTGATATTTGAAGGGTTTGGTTGCAAAATGGGACAACTTTTTAAAAATGTTAAAAATCATGTTTTTTATGTCATCATGTTTTTATTTTGTTAAACTGTGTTAGTAACTGTATTCTCTTTATTATTATGGCTTAAATCAAAACAAACCAACGGGGATTTGATTGATATTAATTGGAATGCACAATAAAAAACATGATTTTTAAAAAATAAAAACACAAAGTTATCTCATTATGGAACCAAACTCTTCATTCATTTTCTTTCATGAAACATTACTAAATATATAAGGTCACTTTGATTGTTATGTCAATTTATCATAATTTAAGACGTTGTAAATATTTTTACTTAAAAATTAGACACAAATGCCTAGGAAGAATGACATTTTTGTAGTGTTGCTGTGCTAATGCCAGTAATGACACTGGTCTCTTCTTGCTCATTTTGAATCTCAAAAGTCAAATTGTTTTCATTTTGGTTAAAGTAAAGTTAAACTCAAATTGAAAAACTTACTTAAAGGAAATTAATAAAATCTACAGTTAACTACTGGCAAACCTGCTTTGACAATATTTTTTTTACTGAAAAAGACAGCAAAATTACAGGATAACATGCAAAATATGTAATCTTTTGTGAAACAACTGTTATTTTATGGCATTTCCGTTTTTTACCGGATTTATTTTTTACAGCGTATCCCAGCGTCATGTCTGTATCAAATTCCTTCTCACCCCCAGTATCCCATGTGCCTACTCCCCTCTTACATAAAAAAGCTAATAAGGATAAAAAATCCCAGAGCTATCGTATATAGGGTCAAGGGTCATTTTAAATCAGGTTTTTTTTTGCTTTTACGATTATTCTCATCTAACCTCTTCATTTCTTTCCTTCTAACCATTTAGGACCTTCTGCTATACCCCTCTGTCTTTCCTTCACTTTGTGTCTCTATTCTTGAGGTCTCTTAGGGGGCCCCAAGGCTCTGTGTGCCCTTGCGGAGGGAGAAAAGGCCAAGGACGACATTTAAGAACACTGGTGTTTACAAATAATCCCAATTCTCTTCCATAGCTCTGTGGCATAAATCCCTACTTTTCTATTTCTCCTTCAAATCCGTGCTGCTTGTTTTTTTCGTGTAGCTGTACACCATGACACACATACCGTATACATCACTTTTACTCACAAGTCTTCCTTGGCTTAAATATAACTCGGCATTTAACTGTACAGTATGTGTATGCAAAATGCCCTCGTATTCCCCTCTTGGCAAACAGACCTCTGTGTCTGGTTGGAGGAGGAAGTGACAGGGTTTGAGGGAGAGAGTCATGAGCCAGGAGATTAATTAAGCACTGAAGTCTTTTTTATGGAAATGAAACATCTCTCACAAATTATGACCCTGTTTTCTCTAGTTCAGCATCTCAGCTGAATGTGCTCAAGTGGGCGGGAAAATACACTACAGAAGTAAACATGGATGTTGACTAACTTAGTCTTCTATAGTCTAAAATGTAGCTCTGAAGGTTTGAGAGACAGTGAAGGTTTTGTGAAGGATCTGTTTTCAGTGTTTACTAAAAGTTTTTTTTTTTTACCTCAGATATTGATTTTATTTCAAGATAAACATGTTTTTTTTACACTTGTCATCGATTTTTCTATTTTTTATAATTGTGATTTAACACAGGTAAAGAATAATACATGTGAATCGGGTTAAAGTCTCGCAATCTAATCTAAGCATCCTAGTTTTATTTCAAGCATTAATTTCACTGTGATTTCAATCTTTGGCATGGCCTTACTGAGTCAACATTAATGTCACAGAATGTTCTTTACATTATGTAGGATGTAATGTAAAAAACAGTAAATCACCAAAAAATTTGAAAACAGTAAATCACAAAAAAATCATATTTACATATAATTTTGTTGTTGCTTGTAATTGGTACAAAGTTAAGATCTTTAAAGTATGTGGTTCACACACATTTTTATTGCTGTGTTGGATTTAAGAAGCAAATAATGCTGTTCGTCCCCCGAATATTTCAACAAAAAATGAACACCATACAAGGGTTAACTCAAAAACTGACACTTCCTCCCTCTCGAACAAGTGACAGTATGAATGAATCAATACAAGTTGAAGTGGACATCAACAGAACAGTCAAATCTGCACAAACCATATTTCATTAAAGTGTACGCTTGAGTTTCAACCACACGCTCGTGAGCAATGCTCAAACTACCATTACAGGTGACCCGGGTTTGAGATCCGACTCAAGATTCTGTTTTGACCTCGTTTATCTTTCTCCTCCTCATCACTTCCTCCTGTCTGTACTGAAATGTACTGAAATGAAGCGCTGATAGCATTTGCACAATTTACATACTACACTCATGCATGGGTTGCCTTTCATGCACAACTTTAAGATATGTATGTAAACCAGCGGCACAGCCCGGCGCTACTCTGGCATCGATCGTTTAAGTCACGTACCAAAAAAGGCATTTACGTGACTGTCAACAGGGTGAATTAAGGTTGAGAGAGAGCGAGAGACGCTCGTCTGGTTAAATTTATTACTTTGATCACTCAATGGTCGCTCTCATTGAAGACATCTCGGTGATTGGCTGCACGCTTCAATCCACCGTATTTCGCTTATAATTCAAAGCGGATGATTGGAAGCCAAGCTCTTCCTCTTCAGACTTAATCAATAAGCCAAAAGAAATAAATAAATGCTCACTTGCCTGCCTCCTCACAGAGTGATATTTGTTTCCCCTTTTATAAGATGCCTGGCAAACATGAGTCACTCCGCAGCGAACATACTCGCACAGGCAAAACACAAAGCAGACTTTCTGTTTTAATAATAGCTTTGCAAAGACATTTATTTTCAATCTCTTTCTATCTTTCCTTTACTTTGTGTCATGAAACTCAAATCGAGACATGGCGTGAGAACCCAAGTGCAGGCAGACACAGACGGTATAGATGGTAAACAGATGTTTTATTAAACATAAACACTAACAAAACAAACAGGCAAAACAAAGCCCACGTGGGGGGAAAACAGGACAGGATACTATATATAAACTAACTACAAAGGACACTGACTGACTAAACTAACAAAACAAACACTTTAACAACAAGACACTTACACTGACTAAACTAGACTTACTATGACGAACAGGTACAGGAACAACGACCAATGGGTACAGCAAACGTGAACAAGAACAAGAACAGCATACAGAAACAGCATCTATCAAACAATGCACGAGCCACAACAGAACCCAGTAGGCAGCATGGACGGTACGACGTTGTCCTTGCGGTCTCGCCAGGCCCACTTGATGCTTGGATTCCGCCAGGGGAATTATGGTGACCAGGAGTTCGCCAGGGCATTCTCGGCGGTGGCGGAGGTGACCGAGTTTGGTGAGGAGGAGTTGAAGACGATCTTCAACTGCTGCCTCACCCGGCGCCTCACACCGTCAGAGAAGAGGCTGCTGGCTCCCTTGGGGTTTGCGGACATGGTCAGGTACGTGGCCAACCGCAGCGATCCCAGGGGTGAGGTTCCACATGGGACTTTCACCCCACGGTCGAGCGCTGCGGAGGGTATCGTCCTGGCCGCCGCTGCCCTTGGGGAGTCAGTACCCTCTGGCTCGAGCTCCACGGTCGCCAGCCCTTCTGGTGGAGTCCAAGATGAGTGGGTGGCTAGAGACTCGAGGACGACGTCGCGGGAGTCCTCCTTCCCGGTACTCCCTCGGTTCCCCACTGGCCCGGCTGAGTCAGCCGTGGGCCAGACTGACCGTAGTGGGAGGAGAAGGCCACGTGGAGGACGTCCCAGGCCGAAATTGCTGTCCTGTCGCCCAGTTCAGCAACCGGCAACAGTTCCGGGTTCCCCGAGTCCTGTGGTCCCGAGTCCGGTGGTGTCAAACCCCAAATATTTTTTGGGGGGGCGCTGTGGGAAGGTGACGGTCCGTCCGGCACCGAGCCCGGCCCAGCAGCCGCCGGAGGTCGCTGCCCAGTCGCCAGAGGTCGCTGCCCAGCCGCCAGAGGTCGCTGCCCAGCCGCCGTCAGAGAGCGCTGCCCAGCCGCCGTCAGAGAGCGCTGCCCAGCCGCCGTCAGAGAGCGCTGCCCAGCCGCCGTCAGAGAGCGCTGCCCAGCCGCCGTCAGAGAGCGCTGCCCAGCCGCCGTCAGAGAGCGCTGCCCAGCCGCCGTCAGAGAGCGCTGCCCAGCCGCCGTCAGAGAGCGCTGCCCAGCCGCCGTCAGAGAGCGCTGCCCAGCCGCCGTCAAGTCCGGCTGCCCAGCCGCCGTCAAGTCCGGCTGCCCAGCCGCGTCAAGTCCGGCTGCCCAGCCGCCGTCAAGTCCGGCTGCCCAGCCGCCGTCAAGTCCGGCTGCCCAGCCGCCGTCAAGTCCGGCTGCCCAGCCGCCGTCAAGTCCGGCTGCCCAGCCGCCGTCAAGTCCGGCTGCCCAGCCGCCGTCAAGTCCGGCTGCCCAGCCGCCGTCAAGTCCGGCTGCCCAGCCGCCGTCAAGTCCGGCTGCCCAGCCGCCGTCAAGTCCGGCTGCCCAGCCGCCGTCCAGCCCGGCATTCCAGCCGCGGTCCAGCCCTACAGTCCTGCAGGGGACTAGGACAGTTCCCCCCAGGACTACTCCTGTCAAGCCTCCTGGGGCTCCGCGCCCTGGCGCGTCCCCAAGGGCTGGAACTTCCCCACCCAGCCCTCCCCCTTCTGGACTACCCATGTTTTCTTGTCTGCAAACCACCCCCCCTCCCTTGTTTGTTATTTTTATTATCCCACCCCAACCCATGCATTATCTTGTCGTGTTTGCCTCTTGTCATGTTTGCCTTGTCTGTCTGGTTTTTGTCCTTGTCTAAGTTAGTCTTGTCTTGTTAGTTACCCCTTGGTGAACACCTGGAGGTGTTCATTAAAGGGGGGGCTTATGTCATGGTTCCACTATCATGTCATGTTTTATTCTTGTCTCAAGTGGAGCCATGGCATTGCCTGATGGTTCTGTGTGAGGAGAGATATTTTTGACCCTTGCGGTCTTCCATACTCTCCTCAAGTCGCGTCATTGCCCAACCCTCCTGTTTCATAGTTAGTGTTAATTACCTCCCCTATAAAGACTCCTCATGTTTCTTTGTCTCGTTGCTCGTGCATTGAATGTGTTTATGCTGTTTGATGTCATGCTCTGTAAGCTGTATGCTGCTCGTGTTCCTGTTCCCCGTATCTAGTAAGTCTTAGTTTAGTGTTTGTATCCCAGTGTTTGTTTGCGTAGTTTAGTTAGTCAGTGTTTCCTGTCAAAGTTTAGATTTCATCCTGTCTGTTTTCCCCCTCGTGGGTTTTGTTTTGCTTGTTTAGTTTTGTTCATGTTTTATGTTTAATAAAACACCCTTGTACCATCTATACCGTCTGTGTCTGCCTGCACTTGGGTTCTCACGCCATGTCTCGATTTGAGTTTCATGACACTTTTGGCATGTGGATTTTTATATGTATAAAAAAAGCAACTTTTGCTTTTTAGCATAACCAGTACATGCACAGGGGTGCTGAAAAGATGAGATGTAACCAAAGATATTCAACATACACTCTTAAAAGTAAAGGTGCTTAAAAGGTTCTTCACAGCGATGCCATAGAGGAACCATTTTTGGTTCCACAAAGAACCATTCAGTCAAAGGTTCTTCAAATAACTATCTCTTTCTTACTTTTTCAGATGTTAAAGATTCCTTATGGAATTTTCAATTAATCTGAATTATTTTTCTATACTTTTTCTTACTATTTATAGGTATGTGTTTAGGTATAATTATAAAAAAAAATTAATTCTGTGAACAACTATTAACAATATTTCCCCCGAATTTCAAATAAAAATATTGTTTCTGTTTGCATTTATTCATAGGAAATGAAAACTGGAGAAACATGTAAAAATATCAGAAAAGATGCTCTGTATTTTTTAGACCTTTTTTTAGAATATTAGTTTATATCCACTGTTAAGCAATACATCAGTAATATTTGTACATGTATTTAGAAAAATGCCAAAAGTAATAACCTTGATATTTATCAGTTTGCATGTGTCTCGTCATGCTGTCAGTCATTCACATTGCTGTTGGATGACTTTGTCATTCCTGAGGTTTGATTTTGATGAAATTCAACAGACACTCGACTGGAATGGCCACAATACATCTAGAAATGCATTGGAATTTGGAATGTTATAAAATTAAATTAAAATCTTTAACAGAGTACATTAGGTGTATATTATTTGGTAAAGATACCATAATATGTTTAGGTTTTATTGCAAAGGGTACCATGACTGGATCTGGTGCCCATCAATAGAAATGATGTGTATATGGCG